>NW_022262692.1:150000-175464 GCF_002021735.2 Oncorhynchus kisutch | reverse complement strand
GGTAATGTTCCAATAAATAGAGGTAATGTTATGAGGTAATGTTCCAATAAACAGAGGTAATGTTATGAGCAATGTTCCAATAAATAGAGTAATGTTTATGAGGTAATGTTCCAATAAATAGAGGTAATGTTATGAGGTAATGTTCCAATAAATAGAGGTAATGTTATGAGGTAATGTTCCAATAAACAGAGGTAATGTTATGAGGCAATGTTCCATAAATAGAGGTAATGTTATGAGGTAATGTTCCAATAAATAGAGGTAATGTTCCAACGTTCATGAAGCTTATATTCTTTTTTATTCTAATTACAATATTTATATATTAAAAAAAAAAAATGTCATCTCAATCTGTTCTTTATTTTCCAGTATTTTCCCAGTTCATCCCAGGTGCTGACCAACACAGAGCAGACAAGGACAACAAGATGTCCCTCAGGAAGACCTAGGAGGGAAACAATGACAGACAGGAACTGTCATACACAGTAGAATATCGTTATAAAGAACAAGGTCACTCTCTTCTGCTACAATTCCAATCATGTAGGATATCAATTGGACATGGACATTCAAGAGGGAAAATGTGATATTTTGTCTCTTATTTCAAAGTTTGAAAAGAAAATGTAGAATTTCTTTGGATTTCATTCATTAGAGCAGGATGGGCAACTTTGATGGGGTGGTGGGTCACAAAGAATCTGAAGTCAACATGAGTGGCTCGCGGTCTGATACCTACATGTGCATAACCCCCCCCCCCCCCCATCAACACCAACACCCCCACCACATTGTCAGAAAAACATTTTAGCAGCCCCCCTCTTGACATTAGAGGGACATTTACTTATATTTTACCATTCATTTCGTGCAACTCGAAACATTTTGCCATGGAGTGGAGATAAATGTTTGTCATTTTTAATATAACATCTGAGTGAGACTGAATAACAAAGTCAATGGGGCCCCCTGGCTGGTACTTCCACCAGGATTACTACATTTAGATTAGCTGGCCGTTAGACTAAGTTAGAAATCTGACATGACTAATTCATACCAAGGTGGCATAGCAGTTCAGACGTCTTTTGTCCTCGTCTTGTCATGTCCTGTATATATATATATTTACAACTTTTTCACATACATTTTATTTTTATTTTCCATCAACTCATCTTCAAAACACTCTCCTGCAACCCGCCTCACCAATGTATATTTATAAAAAAGTATTATTTACCTCAGATCTGTAATCCTCCAAGAAGCTAGCCAGAAACTCCAAGAAGCTAGCCAGAAACTAGCCAGAAGCTAATCCAGAAGCTAGTTCAGAAGCTAGTTAGCTCCTTTACTGGCAAATCGTTAGTATTCAGCTAACCACGGTTTGTGGTCATCAGCTATCCTTTAGCTCGAAAATCTATTTCCAGTTCTGTACGGCGCAGCGCGGCTCGGAACGGAACATACCGGACCAATTTTTCTCTCCATGTCCATGGATTTCGACTGCTCTCTGGACATTCATACCCGGATCTCACAGCTAGCTAGCTGCTATCCGTGTGACTATCGGCCTTCGTCGATTCCGGAGCAAACATAAATTATTCCGGAGCTAGCAAGCTCCGTCAATCACTCCTGAGTTCCATCAATCACACCTGGGCTGCAGTCACCTATCCGGACCCGTTTTACTGCCTTCGCGGAGCCCCACCGGGCCTTCACAACTGGACTGCCGACGTTATCTACCCGAAGGAGTTATTCGGCTGGCTCCTCCGTCGCGACGTTACCTGAACGCCCATCTGCGGCCTGCTAACCGTTAGCTGTCTTACCGGCTGCTATCTGAATAGACAATCGGACAATTTTTTAATTTTTTTAATTATTATTATTATGTTTTCTTCTTGGGCCTCTATAACTATATCTATTGTTTTTATTTTTGTTGTTGTTGTGTGATTTGGATTAATCCCCTCTACCACACGGAACCCCACTAATCTACTGACGGAACGCAAGAGGTGGCTAACAACAGACCTCCATCCTATGCTAGCTTGCTACCGATGCCCTGGCTAGCTGTCTAAATCACCAACCAACCTCTCCACTCACCGGACCCTTTTGATCACTCGACTAAGCATGCCTCTCCTTAATGTCAATATGTCTTGTCCATTGCTGTTCTGGTTAGTGTTTATTGGCTTTTTTCACTGTAGAGCCTCTAGTCCTGCTCACTATACCTTATCCAACCTATTAGTTCCACCACCCACACATGCAATGACATCTCCTGGTTTCAACGATGTTTCTAGAGACAATATCTCTCTCTTCATCACTCAATACCTAGGTTTACCTCCACTGTATTCACATCCTACCATACATTTGTCTGTACATTATACCTTGATGCTATTTTATCGCCCCCAGAAACCTCCTTTTACTCTATGTTCCAGACGTTCTAGACGACCAATTCTCATAGCTTTTAGCCGTACCCTTATTCTACTCCTCCTATGTTCCTCTGGCGATGTAGAGGTGAATCCAGGCCCTGCAGTGCCTAGCTCCACTCCTATTCCCCAGGCGCTCTCTTTGACGACTTCTGTAACCGTAATAGCCTTGGTTTCATGCATGTTAACATTAGAAGCCTCCTCCCTAAGTTTGTTCTATTCACTGCTTTAGCACACTCTGCCAACCCGGATGTTCTAGCTGTGTCTGAATCCTGGCTTAGGAAGACCACCAAAAATTCAGACATTTTAATTCCAAACTACAACATTTTCAGACAAGATAGAACTGCCAAAGGGGGCGGTGTTGCAATCTACTGCAAAGATAGCCTGCAGAGTTCTGTCCTACTATCCAGGTCTGTACCCAAACAATTTGAACTTCTACTTTTAAAAATCCACCTCTCTAAAAACAAGTCTCTCACCGTTGCCGCCTGCTATAGACCACCCTCTGCCCCCAGCTGTGCTCTGGACACCATATGTGAACTGATTGCCCCCCATCTATCTTCAGAGTTCGTGCTGCTAGGCGACCTAAACTGGAACATGCTTAACACCCCAGCCATCCTACAATCTAAACTTGATGCCCTCAATCTCACACAAATTATCAATGAACCTACCAGGTACCTCCCCAAAGCCTTAAACACGGGCACCCTCATAGATATCATCCTAACCAACTTCCCCTCTAAATACACCTCTGCTGTCTTCAACCAAGATCTCAGCGATCTCAGCGATCACTGCATCCGTAATGCCTGCATCCGTAATGGGTCAGCGGTCAAACGACCTCCACTCATCACTGTAAAACGCTCCCTGAAACACTTCTGCGAGCAGGCCTTTCTAATCGACCTGGCCGGGGTATCCTGGAAGGATATTGATCTCATCCCGTCAGTAGAGGATGCCTGGATATTTTTTTTTAAATGCCTTCCTAACCATCTTAAATAAACATGCCCCATTCAAGAAATTTAGAACCAGGAACAGATATAGCCCTTGGTTCTCCCCAGACCTGACTGCCCTTAACCAACACAAAAACATCCTATGGCGTTCTGCATTAGCATCGAACAGCCCCTGTGATATGCAGCTGTTCAGGGAAGCTAGAAACCATTATACACAGGCAGTTAGAAAAGCCAAGGCTAGCTTTTTCAAGCAGAAATTTGCTTCCTGCAACACTAACTCAAAAAAGTTCTGGGACACTGTAAAGTCCACGGAGAATAAGAACACCTCCTCCCAGCTGCCCACTGCACTGAAGATAGGAAACACTGTCACCACTGATAAATCCACCATAATTGAGAATTTCAATAAGCATTTTTCTACGGCTGGCCATGCTTTCCACCTGGCTACTCCTACCCCGGACAACAGCACTGCACCCCCAACAGCAACTCGCCCAAGCCTTCCCCATTTCTCCTTCTCCCAAATCCATTCAGCTGATGTTCTGAAAGAGCTGCAAAATCTGGACCCCTACAAATCAGCCGGGCTAGACAATCTGGACCCTTTCTTTCTAAAATTATCTGCCGAAATTGTTGCCACCCCTATTACTAGCCTGTTCAACCTCTCTTTCGTGTCGTCTGAGATTCCCAAAGATTGGAAAGCAGCTGCGGTCATCCCCCTCTTCAAAGGGGGGGACACTCTTGACCCAAACTGCTACAGACCTATATCTATCCTACCGTGCCTTTCTAAGGTCTTCGAAAGCCAAGTCAACAAACAGATTACCGACCATTTCGAATCTCACCATACCTTCTCTGCTATGCAATCTGGTTTCAGAGCTGGTCATGGGTGCACCTCAGCCACGCTCAAGGTCCTAAACGATATCTTAACCGCCATCGATAAGAAACATTACTGTGCAGCCGTATTCATTGATCTGGCCAAGGCTTTCGACTCTGTCAATCACCATATCCTCATCGGCAGACTCGACAGCCTTGGTTTCTCAAATGATTGCCTCGCCTGGTTCACCAACTACTTCTCTGATAGAGTTCAGTGTGTCAAATCGGAGGGTCTACTGTCCGGACCTCTGGCAGTCTCTATGGGGGTGCCACAGGGTTCAATTCTTGGACCGACTCTCTTCTCTGTATACATCAATGAGGTCGCTCTTGCTGCTGGTGAGTCCCTGATCCACCTCTACGCAGACGACACCATTCTGTATACTTCCGGCCCTTCTTTGGACACTGTGTTAACAACCCTCCAGGCAAGCTTCAATGCCATACAACTCTCCTTCCGTGGCCTCCAATTGCTCTTAAATACAAGTAAAACTAAATGCATGCTCTTCAACCGATCGCTACCTGCACCTACCCGCCTGTCCAACATCACTACTCTGGACGGCTCTGACTTAGAATACGTGGACAACTACAAATACTTAGGTGTCTGGTTAGACTGTAAACTCTCCTTCCAGACCCATATCAAACATCTCCAATCCAAAGTTAAATCTAGAATTGGCTTCCTATTTCGCAACAAAGCATCCTTCACTCATGCTGCCAAACATACCCTTGTAAAACTGACCATCCTACCAATCCTCGACTTTGGCGATGTCATTTACAAAATAGCCTCCAATACCCTACTCAACAAATTGGATGCAGTCTATCACAGTGCAATCCGTTTTATCACCAAAGCCCCATATACTACCCACCATTGCGACCTGTACGCTCTCGTTGGCTGGCCCTCGCTTCATACTCGGAGCCAGTAGGTTTGGCGACATGTCATCTACAAGACCCTGCTAGGTAAAGTCCCCCCTTATCTCAGCTCGCTGGTCACCATAGCATCTCCCACCTGTAGCACACGCTCCAGCAGGTATATCTCTCTAGTCACCCCCAAAACCAATTCTTTCTTTGGCCGCCTCTCCTTCCAGTTCTCTTCTGCCAATGACTGGAACGAACTACAAAAATCTCTGAAACTGGAAACACTTATCTCCCTCACTAGCTTTAAGCACCAACTGTCAGAGCAGCTCACAGATTACTGCACCTGTACATAGCCCACCTATAATTTAGCCCAAACAACTACCTCTTTCCCAACTGTATTTAATTTTAATTAATTAATTTATTTTGCTCCTTTGCACCCCATTATTTTTATTTCTACTTTGCACACTCTTCCATTGCAAAACTACCATTCCAGTATTTTACTTGCTATATTGTATTTACTTTGCCATCATGGCCTTTTTTGCCTTTACCTCCCTTCTCACCTCATTTGCTCACATTGTATATAGACTTGTTTATACTGCATTATTGACTGTATGTTTGTTTTTACTCCATGTGTAACTCTGTGTCGTTTTATCTGTCGAACTGCTTTGCTTTATCTTGGCCAGGTCGCAATTGTAAATGAGAACTTGTTCTCAACTTGCCTACCTGGTTAAATAAAGGTGAAATAAAATAAATAAAATAAAAATTAATTAAGAGACGATCAGTGACTGACAACAAGAGGAAAAACTGCTGATGCACAGACACATTTTCAAATGGCACCTTGTGTATTTTACTACAGTAAGTTGAGGCCCCGACTGAGTTTAAAATATATTTAATGAGGGCCTCCCGGGTGGCGCAGTGGTTAAGGGCTGTGCCACCAGAGACTCTGGGTTCGCGCCCAGGCTCTGTCGTAACCGGCCGCGACCGGGAGGTCCGTGGGGCGACGCACAATTGGCCTAGCGTCGTCCGGGTTAGGGAAGGCTTGGCCGGTAGGGATATTCTTGGCTCATTGCGCACCAGCGACTCCTGTGGCGGGCCGGGCGCAGTGCGCGCTAACCAAGATTGCCAGGTGCACGGTGTTTCCTCCGACACGTTGGTGCGGCTTGCTTCCGGGTTGGATGAGCGCTGTGTTAAGAAGCAGTGCAGCTTGGTTGGGTTGTGTATCGGAGGACCTTCATTTCTCCCGAGCCCGTACAGGAGTTGTAGCGATGAGACAAGATAGTAGCTACTAACAATTGGATACAACAAAATTAGGGGGTAAAAATAAAAATAAATTAAGAAATATATATTATCTTTTTATTATTATAATATTTGTTTTATTAATCCGAGGGCCTTCAAAAGGCATCCCACACAGTTACCCATCCCACACAGTAGACCTACTGTATACATTCTGTGAATTTACCTGACTGAGCCCACCTGTTCGTCGGTAAGGAAGTGATGGGATCTAAAGACACAGAAAAATACCAAACTCCCCATGAGAAGATGCAAATACACACAAACAAAGTAGAAACAAAGTAAAGACCATATAGACTAACCAACTCGCCTGTCTCCGCGGCTAGCTCGATGCTAAAGTCAGACAATATAGACAAACCAACTCACCTGTCTTCATGGCTAGCTCGATACTAAAGTCAGACAATATAGACAAACCAACTCACCTGTCTCCGCGGCTAGCTCGATGCTAAAGTCAGACAATAGACAAACCAGCTCGCCTGTCTTCACGGCTAGCTCGATGCTAAAGTCAGACAATATAGACAAACCAACTCACCTGTCTTCACGGCTAGCTCGATGCTAAAGTCAGACAATAGACAAACCAGCTCGCCTGTCTTCACGGCTAGCTCGATGCTAAAGTCAGACAATATAGACAAACCAACTCACCTGTCTTCACGGCTAGCTCGATGCTAAAGTCAGACAATATAGACAAACCAACTCACCTGTCTTCACGGCTAGCTCGATGCTAAAGTCAGACAAACCAACTCACCTGTCTTCACGGCTAGCTCGATGCTAAAGTCAGACAATATAGACAAACCAACTCACCTGTCTTCACGGCTAGCTCGACGCTAAAGTCAGACAATATTGACAAACCAACTCACCTGTCTTCACGGCTAGCTCGATGCTAAAGTCAGACAATATAGACAAACCAACTCACCCGTCTTCACGGCTAGCTCGATGCTAAAGTCAGACAATATAGACAAACCAACTCACCCGTCTTCACGGCTAGCTCGATGCTAAAGTCAGACAATATAGACAAACCAACTCACCTGTCTTCACGGCTAGCTCGATGCTAAAGTCAGACAAACCAACTCACCTGTCTTCACGGCTAGCTCGATGATAAAGTCAGACAATATAGACAAACCAACTCACCTGTCTTCACGGCTAGCTCGATGCTAAAGTCAGACAATACAGACAAACCAACTCACCTGTCTTCGTGGCTAGCTCGATGCTAAAGTCAGACAATATAGACAAACCAACTCACCCGTCTTCACGGCTAGCTCGATGCTAAAGTCAGACAATATAGACAAACCAACTCACCCGTCTTCACGGCTAGCTCGATGCTAAAGTCAGACAATATAGACAAACCAACTCACCCGTCTTCACGGCTAGCTCGATGCTAAAGTCAGACAATATAGACAAACCAACTCACCTGTCTTCACGGCTAGCTCGATGCTAAAGTCAGACAAACCAACTCACCTGTCTTCACGGCTAGCTCGATGCTAAAGTCAGACAATATAGACAAACCAACTCACCTGTCTTCATGGCTAGCTCGATGCTAAAGTCAGACAATATAGACAAACCAACTCACCTGTCTTCACGGCTAGCTCGATGCTAAAGTCAGACAATATAGACAAACCAACTCACCCGTCTTCACGGCTAGCTCGATGCTAAAGTCAGACAAACCAACTCACCTGTCTTCACGGCTAGCTCGATGCTAAAGTCAGACAATATAGACAAACCAACTCACCTGTCTTCACGGCTAGCTCGACGCTAAAGTCAGACAATATTGACAAACCAACTCACCTGTCTTCACGGCTAGCTCGATGCTAAAGTCAGACAATATAGACAAACCAACTCACCCGTCTTCACGGCTAGCTCGATGCTAAAGTCAGACAATATAGACAAACCAACTCATCCGTCTTCACGGCTAGCTCGATGCTAAAGTCAGACAATATAGACAAACCAACTCACCTGTCTTCACGGCTAGCTCGATGCTAAAGTCAGACAAACCAACTCACCCGTCTTCACGGCTAGCTCGATGCTAAAGTCAGACAATATAGACAAACCAACTCACCCGTCTTCACGGCTAGCTCGATGCTAAAGTCAGACAATATAGACAAACCAACTCACCTGTCTTCACGGCTAGCTCGATGCTAAAGTCAGACAAACCAACTCACCTGTCTTCACGGCTAGCTCGATGATAAAGTCAGACAATATAGACAAACCAACTCACCTGTCTTCACGGCTAGCTCGATGCTAAAGTCAGACAATATAGACAAACCAACTCACCCGTCTTCACGGCTAGCTCGATGCTAAAGTCAGACAATATAGACAAACCAACTCACCCATCTTCACGGCTAGCTCGATGCTAAAGTCAGACAATATAGACAAACCAACTCACCCGTCTTCACGGCTAGCTCGATGCTAAAGTCAGACAATATAGACAAACCAACTCACCTGTCTTCACGGCTAGCTCGATGCTAAAGTCAGACAAACCAACTCACCTGTCTTCACGGCTAGCTCGATGCTAAAGTCAGACAATATAGACAAACCAACTCACCTGTCTTCATGGCTAGCTCGATGCTAAAGTCAGACAATATAGACAAACCAACTCACCTGTCTTCACGGCTAGCTCGATGCTAAAGTCAGACAATATAGACAAACCAACTCACCTGTCTTCACGGCTAGCTCGATGCTAAAGTCAGACAAACCAACTCACCTGTCTTCACGGCTAGCTCGATGCTAAAGTCAGACAATATAGACAAACCAACTCACCTGTCTTCACGGCTAGCTCGACGCTAAAGTCAGACAATATTGACAAACCAACTCACCTGTCTTCACGGCTAGCTCGATGCTAAAGTCAGACAATATAGACAAACCAACTCACCCGTCTTCACGGCTAGCTCGATGCTAAAGTCAGACAATATAGACAAACCAACTCATCCGTCTTCACGGCTAGCTCGATGCTAAAGTCAGACAATATAGACAAACCAACTCACCTGTCTTCACGGCTAGCTCGATGCTAAAGTCAGACAAACCAACTCACCTGTCTTCACGGCTAGCTCGATGATAAAGTCAGACAATATAGACAAACCAACTCACCTGTCTTCACGGCTAGCTCGATGCTAAAGTCAGACAATACAGACAAACCAACTCACCTGTCTTCATGGCTAGCTCGATGCTAAAGTCAGACAATATAGACAAACCAACTCACCCGTCTTCACGGCTAGCTCGATGCTAAAGTCAGACAATATAGACAAACCAACTCACCTGTCTTCACGGCTAGCTCGATGCTAAAGTCAGACAATACAGACAAACCAACTCACCTGTCTTCATGGCTAGCTCGATGCTAAAGTCAGACAATATAGACAAACCAACTCACCCGTCTTCACGGCTAGCTCGATGCTAAAGTCAGACAATATAGACAAACCAACTCACCCATCTTCACGGCTAGCTCGATGCTAAAGTCAGACAATATAGACAAACCAACTCACCCGTCTTCACGGCTAGCTCGATGCTAAAGTCAGACAATATAGACAAACCAACTCACCTGTCTTCACGGCTAGCTCGATGCTAAAGTCAGACAAACCAACTCACCTGTCTTCACGGCTAGCTCGATGCTAAAGTCAGACAATATAGACAAACCAACTCACCTGTCTTCACGGCTAGCTCGATGCTAAAGTCAGACAATATAGACAAACCAACTCACCTGTCTTCACGGCTAGCTCGATGCTAAAGTCAGACAATATAGACAAACCAACTCACCCGTCTTCACGGCTAGCTCGATGCTAAAGTCAGACAATATAGACAAACCAACTCACCTGTCTTCATGGCTAGCTCGATGCTAAAGTCAGACAATATAGACAAACCAACTCACCCGTCTTCACGGCTAGCTCGATGCTAAAGTCAGACAATATAGACAAACCAACTCACCTGTCTTCACGGCTAGCTCGATGCTAAAGTCAGACAAACCAACTCACCTGTCTTCACGGCTAGCTCGATGCTAAAGTCAGACAATATAGACAAACCAACTCACCTGTCTTCACGGCTAGCTCGATGCTAAAGTCAGACAATATAGACAAACCAACTCACCTGTCTTCACGGCTAGCTCGACGCTAAAGTCAGACAATATTGACAAACCAACTCACCTGTCTTCACGGCTAGCTCGATGCTAAAGTCAGACAATATAGACAAACCAACTCACCTGTCTTCACGGCTAGCTCGATGCTAAAGTCAGACAAACCAACTCACCCGTCTTCACGGCTAGCTCGATGCTAAAGTCAGACAATATAGACAAACCAACTCACCCGTCTTCACGGCTAGCTCGATGCTAAAGTCAGACAATATAGACAAACCAACTCACCTGTCTTCACGGCTAGCTCGATGCTAAAGTCAGACAAACCAACTCACCTGTCTTCACGGCTAGCTCGATGATAAAGTCAGACAATATAGACAAACCAACTCACCTGTCTTCACGGCTAGCTCGATGCTAAAGTCAGACAATATAGACAAACCAACTCACCCGTCTTCACGGCTAGCTCGATGCTAAAGTCAGACAATATAGACAAACCAACTCACCCATCTTCACGGCTAGCTCGATGCTAAAGTCAGACAATATAGACAAACCAACTCACCCGTCTTCACGGCTAGCTCGATGCTAAAGTCAGACAATATAGACAAACCAACTCACCTGTCTTCACGGCTAGCTCGATGCTAAAGTCAGACAAACCAACTCACCTGTCTTCACGGCTAGCTCGATGCTAAAGTCAGACAATATAGACAAACCAACTCACCTGTCTTCATGGCTAGCTCGATGCTAAAGTCAGACAATATAGACAAACCAACTCACCTGTCTTCACGGCTAGCTCGATGCTAAAGTCAGACAATATAGACAAACCAACTCACCCGTCTTCACGGCTAGCTCGATGCTAAAGTCAGACAAACCAACTCACCTGTCTTCACGGCTAGCTCGATGCTAAAGTCAGACAATATAGACAAACCAACTCACCTGTCTTCACGGCTAGCTCGACGCTAAAGTCAGACAATATTGACAAACCAACTCACCTGTCTTCACGGCTAGCTCGATGCTAAAGTCAGACAATATAGACAAACCAACTCACCCGTCTTCACGGCTAGCTCGATGCTAAAGTCAGACAATATAGACAAACCAACTCATCCGTCTTCACGGCTAGCTCGATGCTAAAGTCAGACAATATAGACAAACCAACTCACCTGTCTTCACGGCTAGCTCGATGCTAAAGTCAGACAAACCAACTCACCTGTCTTCACGGCTAGCTCGATGATAAAGTCAGACAATATAGACAAACCAACTCACCTGTCTTCACGGCTAGCTCGATGCTAAAGTCAGACAATACAGACAAACCAACTCACCTGTCTTCATGGCTAGCTCGATGCTAAAGTCAGACAATATAGACAAACCAACTCACCCGTCTTCACGGCTAGCTCGATGCTAAAGTCAGACAATATAGACAAACCAACTCACCTGTCTTCACGGCTAGCTCGATGCTAAAGTCAGACAATACAGACAAACCAACTCACCTGTCTTCATGGCTAGCTCGATGCTAAAGTCAGACAATATAGACAAACCAACTCACCCGTCTTCACGGCTAGCTCGATGCTAAAGTCAGACAATATAGACAAACCAACTCACCCATCTTCACGGCTAGCTCGATGCTAAAGTCAGACAATATAGACAAACCAACTCACCCGTCTTCACGGCTAGCTCGATGCTAAAGTCAGACAATATAGACAAACCAACTCACCTGTCTTCACGGCTAGCTCGATGCTAAAGTCAGACAAACCAACTCACCTGTCTTCACGGCTAGCTCGATGCTAAAGTCAGACAATATAGACAAACCAACTCACCTGTCTTCACGGCTAGCTCGATGCTAAAGTCAGACAATATAGACAAACCAACTCACCTGTCTTCACGGCTAGCTCGATGCTAAAGTCAGACAATATAGACAAACCAACTCACCCGTCTTCACGGCTAGCTCGATGCTAAAGTCAGACAATATAGACAAACCAACTCACCTGTCTTCACGGCTAGCTCGATGCTAAAGTCAGACAATATAGACAAACCAACTCACCCGTCTTCACGGCTAGCTCGATGCTAAAGTCAGACAATATAGACAAACCAACTCACCTGTCTTCACGGCTAGCTCGATGCTAAAGTCAGACAAACCAACTCACCTGTCTTCACGGCTAGCTCGATGCTAAAGTCAGACAATATAGACAAACCAACTCACCTGTCTTCACGGCTAGCTCGATGCTAAAGTCAGACAATATAGACAAACCAACTCACCTGTCTTCATGGCTAGCTCGACGCTAAAGTCAGACAATATTGACAAACCAACTCACCTGTCTTCACGGCTAGCTCGATGCTAAAGTCAGACAATATAGACAAACCAACTCACCTGTCTTCACGGCTAGCTCAATGCTAAAGTCAGACAATATAGACAAACCAACTCACCCGTCTTCGCGGCTAGCTCAATGCTAAAGTCAGACAATATAGACAAACCAACTCACCTGTCTTCACGGCTAGCTCGTTGCTAAAGTCAGACAATACAGACAAACCAACTCACCCGTCTTCGCGGCTAGCTCGATGCTAAAGTCAGACAAACCAACTCACCTGTCTTCGCGGCTAGCTCGATGCTAAAGTCAGACAATATAGACAAACCAACTCACCTGTCTTCATGGCCAGCTCGATGCTAAAGTCCGTGAACTCGTGTCTCTTGCTAACGGAGCAGACGTGAGATCCGAAGTCTTGCGTTCTGACCTCTGTGATGCTCAGAGTGATCTTCCTAGGCGTGTAGTCCAATGAGTAGCCCTGCGTGCAGTTCTGGAAGGCCTTAACATAACATATAATATAACAATATATGCAATTTAGCAAACGCTTTTATCCAGAGCAAATTACAGTAAGGCATGCATACATTTATTTTTTCTCATAAGGGTGGTCCCAGCGGGAATCGTACTCACGACCCTCGGCGTTACAAACGCCCATGCTCTATCAAAACTGGTTTCACCAACAATGGACATTTTGTCTTTGGCGCTCTGGCTTACAGGGTAAAAACCACAACAGATAAAACCTACACACAGCATTCCACACCTTGTGTTTGATGTAGTGACAGAGGAGCGTGTTGCTCGGGCCTCTCCACTGGACAGACAGCTGTGGGATGTCCTGGTGGTCTTCATAGCTGTAGTCACATGGAAACTGTACTGTGTCCCCCGGCTGAGACAGGACTTTAACTGCACTGCCTAGGGGTTAGAGTCACATACAGACCGTTAACAAGTGCTCACTTTACACTTTACACTTTACACTTTACACTTTACCCTTTACCCTTTACCCTTTACACTTTACACTTTACACTTTACACTTTACACTTTACCCTTTACACTTTACACTTTACACCTTACCCTTTACACTTTACACTTTACACTTTACCCTTTACACTTTACCCTTTACACTTTACACTTTACCCTTTACACTTTACACTTTACACTTTACCCTTTACACTTTACACTTTACACTTTACCCTTTACACTTTACACTTTACCCTTTACACTTTACACTTTACACTTTACACTTTACCCTTTACACTTTACACTTTACACTTTACACTTTACCAAAGTTTACTTGGTATTTAATCAGAAATGTCATGTTGAAAAAGGTTGTTACTTAATATTTACACATTTTTACATAGTAGTTATACACTTTTGTAATTGAGGTATTACCAATTCTATTAAATTCTATTCCTATCCTGATCTAGATTTTCGGTAGGAGACTTACCTCTGACAACCAGCTGTGACATCACCAGTCCAAGAGACAGTGTTGCCATCTTTCTAACAATATCGGTCAACAGTTTGCCCCACATTGGTCTGGCAGGTGACTGTCTTCAGGTTATTATAACTATACCCCCATCATATCTCTGATCGGCACCAGAGATACCTCACACTGCAGAAGAGGAGTCCGTCTGCTAAATTAAATATCACTTTTGTTTTTTAAATGACTTGTCCTGACTTGGCCGTTGGCGTTGTGTACTAAATCCATAGTTACCATTGCAGGAAGGTACCTAAAGTTTGGGATCATGTAATTCAATCACACCTGCAATGCAGATATAACATCTTGCGGGCCACCCCTACAGACATAGGTATTGTTAATAGCATTTAATTGAGTGGGACAGTGGAAGCTGATAAGAAAGCTTCTTTGTGTTAAAAGTAAAACCAACGCAGTTCAGCCTTCATCATGGGCTTTACAGAAAAAATAATGAGGATTTTATACATTTAACAATGACATCCTCAGGAACCAATCACATCAGCAGGGGTGGGCTCAGGAACCAATCACATCAGCAGGGGTGGGCTCAGGAACCAATCACATCAGCAGGGGTGGGCTCAGGAACCAATCACATCAGCAGGGGTGGGCTCAGGAACCAATCACATCAGCAGGGGTGGGCTCAGGAACCAATCACATCAGCAGGGGTATCAGCAGGGGTGGGCTCAGGAACCAATCACATCAGCAGGGGTGAGCTCAGGAACCAATCACATCAGCAGGGGTGGGCTCAGGAACCAATCACATCAGCAGGGGTGGGCTCAGGAACCAATCACATCAGCAGGGGTGGGCTCAGGAACCAATCACAACGGCCACACGTCGTTCCCTTACGCCCATTAACTTAAGGGGTCTGAATAATTTTGCACGCCCAATTTTTCAGTTTTTGATTTGTTAATAAAGTTTGAAATATCCAATAAATGTCGTTCCACTTCATGATTGTGTCCCACTTGTTGTTGATTCTTCACAAAAAAATACAGTTTTATATCTTTATGTTTGAAGCCTGCAATGTGGCAAAAGGTTGCAAAGTTCAAGGGGGCCGAATACTTTCGCAAGGCACTGTATGTTAATAATATATGTTAATAATATATGTTGCATAACTCATCTCATATGTATACTATTCTACTGTATCTTAGTCTGTGCCCCTCTGACATCGCTCATCCAAATATTTAGATATTCTTAATTCCCTTCCTTTACTTTAGATTTGTTTGTATTGTTGTGAAATGGTTAGATATTACTGTACTGTCGGAGCTAGAATCACAAGCATTTCGCTACACCCACAATAACATCTGCTAAACACGTGTATGTGACCAATAAAATTTGATTTTATTTGATTTAGGTGGAATTGTGGTCTACCTCACTTCTACCGACGCGTTTCCTGCACCACTTCATTTCCTGCACCACTTCTACCGACACGTTTCCTGCACCACTTCTACCGCAGCGTTTCCTGCACCACTTCATTTCCTGCACCACTTCTACCGACGCGTTTCCTGCACCACATCTACTGACGCGTTTCCTGCACCACTTCGTTTCCTGCGCCACTTCTACTGACGCGTTTCCTGCACCACTTCGTTCCCTGCACCACTTCGTTCCCTGCACCACTTCGTTTCCTGCACCACTTCGTTTCCTGCACCACTTCTACCGACGCATTTCCTGCACCACTTCTACCGATGCGTTTCCTGCACCACTTCATTTCCTGCACCACTTCTACCGCAGCGTTTCCTGCACCACTTCGTTTCCTGCACCACTTCGTTTCCTGCACCACTTCGTTTCCTGCACCACTTCTACTGACGCGTTTCCTGCACCACTTCTACCGGCGCGTTTCCTGCACCACTTCTACCGACACGTTTCCTGCACCACTTCGTTTCCTGCACCACTTCTACCGACACGTTTCCTGCACCACTTCTACCGCAGCGTTTCCTGCACCACTTCGTTTTCTGCACCACTTCTACCGATGCATTTCCTGCACCACTTCTACTGACGCGTTTCCTGCACCACTTTGTTTCCTGCACCACTTCTACTGACGCGTTTCCTGCACCACTTTGTTCCCTGCACCACTTCGTTTCCTGCACCACTTCTACTAACGCGTTTCCTGCACCACTTCGTTTCCTGCGCCACTTCTACTGACGCGTTTCCTGCACCACTTCGTTCCCTGCACCACTTCGTTCCCTGCACCACTTCGTTTCCTGCACCACTTCATTTCCTGCACCACTTTGTTTCCTGCACCACTTATACCGACGCATTTCCTGCACCACTTCTACCGACGCATTTCCTGCACCACTTCTACCGCAGCGTTTCCTGCACCACTTCATTTCCTGCACCACTTCTACCGCAGCGTTTCCTGCACCACTTCATTTCCTGCACCACTTCGTTTCCTGCACCACTTCGTTTCCTGCACCACTTCTACCGACGCGTTTCCTGCACCACTTCTACCGGCGCGTTTCCTGCACCACTTCTACCGAACGAAGGGGAACGAAGCCATACGTTCTGGGAACGAAGCCATACGTTTCCTGACTGATAAAACTGAAGTGAAAGTGTAGCCTGTTCTGGTTGCAGGGAGGTTCTCAGAACGTTTTACTATTGTTCCAGGGAGGTTCTGAGAACATTTTACTATGGTTCCCCAAAAGTTTTCCCGGGAGGTTTTATTAACGTTCTGAGAACTGAGATTAAGAGAGGTTATTTTGAGTTTTTTTTTTTATCACTGCCTTAAAACTTTCAATAAGGTTAACTGTTCTGAACTCCCAGCACAGATAGGACACATGGAAATTAACTTCCTTAGGCATCAATCATGCAGACACATGTATTTTTATTGTGGCACGGTGTCAGTGAGATTCGAACCTACGATATTCTGTTGCTATCCATTGAATCAGTCCGCTGCGCCACCAGGACAGAGCTAGAACCACGTGTTTTATTAACTCATACAAACAGACCCCGCTGCAAAGGAAACAAACGCGTATTACAGGGGCAATCAGCAGTTGATACATCCATTGATCCTTGAAGAATATAACGTATAAATGCCTCATGAGTTTAGTTAAACTGTCGTACCTCATTAGAACCCCAAATAGAATATTGTTTTACTCCAATGTTTGTAAACAAAGTAAATGTAAACAAATACAGGCTAAAACATCGTTAACTATCATTTTTTTTGATATCATGGATGGTCAGTCCTTGCATCCATAGCTCTGTCTATGAATGTGATAATTTCAGCAAGGTTTTACCTGTGGTCGTGGGGCTGGAGGGAACTGGAATGGAGTTTAAATAAACATCTGCATTTTGAATGTCTTTATTCTGGTTATTTAATTTTTAAAATGTATTTTACCCCCTTTTTCTCCCCAATTTATTGGTATCCAATTGTAGTTAGTAATTACTATCTTGTCTCATCGCTACAACTGCTTCTTAACACAGCGCGCATCCAACCCGGAAGCCAGCCGCACCAATGTGTCGGAGGAAACACCGTGTACCTGGCGACCTTGGTTAGCGCGCACTGCGCCCGGCCCGCCACAGGAGTCGCTGGTGCGCGATGAGACAAGGATATCCCTACCGGCCAAGCCCTCCCTAACCCGGAAGACGCTAGGCCTTGTGCGCAATTGTGCGTTGCCCCACGGATCGTGGGTTTCTTCGTAATAAAGAGCAGTGATCCTATCTAGAGTAGTGATCCTATCTAGAGTAGTGATCCTATCTAGAGCAGTGATCCTATCTAGAGCAGTGATCCTATCTAGAGCAGTGATCCAATCTAGAGCAGTGATCCTATCTAGAGCAGTGTGTGGGTTTCTTCTTAATAAAGAGCAGTGATCCTATCTAGAGCAGTGATCCTATCTAGAGTAGTGATCCTATCTAGAGTAGTGATCCTATCTAGAGCAGTGATCCTATCTAGAGCAGTGATCCTATCTAGAGTAGTGATCCTATCTAGAGCAGTGATCCTATCTAGAGCAGTGATCCAATCTAGAGCAGTGTTCTTATCTAGAGCAGTGTGTGGGTTTCTTCTTAATAAAGAGCAGTGATCCTATCTAGAGCAGTGATCCTATCTAGAGCAGTGTTGGGGATTCTTCTTAATTAAGAGCAGTGATCCTATCTAGAGCAGTGATCCTATCTAGAGCAGTGATCCTATCTAGAGCAGTGATCCTATCTAGAGCAGTGATCCTATCTAGAGCAGTGTTCTTATCTAGATCAGTGTGAGGGTTTCTCCTTAATAAAGAGCAGGGATCCTATCTAGAGCAGTGTGGGGGTTTCTTCCTAATAAAGAGCAGTCCCTGGTCATCCCTACTGCCTCTGATCTGGAGGACTCACTAAACAGAGAACATCCCTGGTCATTCCTACTGCCTCTGATCTGGTGGACTCACTAAACAGAGAACATCCCTGGTCATCCCTACTGCCTCTGATCTGGAGGACTCACTAAACAGAGAACATCCCTGCTCATTCCTACTGCCTCTGATCTGGAGGACTCACTAAACAGAGAACATCCCTGGTCATCCCTACTGCCTCTGATCTGGAGGACTCACTAAACAGAGAACATCCCTGGTCATCCCTACTGCCTCTGATCTGGAGGACTCACTAAACAGAGAACCTCCCTGGTCATCCCTACTGCCTCTGATCTGGAGGACTCACTAAACAGAGAACATCCCTGGTCATTCCTACAGCCTCTGATCTGGTGGACTCACTAAACAGAGAACATCCCTGGTCATCCCTACTGCCTCTGATCTGGAGGACTCACTAAACAGAGAACATCCCTGGTCATCCCTACTGCCTCTGATCTGGTGGACTCACTAAACAGAGAACATCTCTGATCTCCCCTGGCTATCTGTAAATGATGTCTGAGTATTGGAGTGTTCCCCTGGCTATCTGTAAATGATGTCTGAGTGTTGGAGTGTTCCCCTGGCTGTCTGTAAATGATAAATTATGTCTGAGTATTGGAGTGTGGCCCTGGCTATCTGTAAATGATGTCTGGGTGTTGGAGTGTGCCACTGGCTATCTGTAAATGATGTCTGGGTGTTGGGGTGTTCCCCTGGCTATCTGTAAATGATGTCTGAGTGTTGGCGTGTGCCCCTGGCTATCTGTAAATGATGTCTGAGTGTTGGCGTGTGCCCCTGGCTATCTGTAAATGATGTCTGGGTGTTGGCGTGTGCCCCTGGCTATCTGTAAATGATGTCTGAGTGGTGGAGCGTGCCCCTGGCTATCTGTAAATGATGTCTGAGTGTTGGAGCGTGCCCCTGACTATCTGTAAATGATGTCTGAGTGTTGGCGTGTGCCCCTGGCTATCTGTAAATGATGTCTGAGTGTTGGAGTGTGCCCCTGGCTATCTGTAAATGATGTCTGAGTGTTGGAGTGTGCCCCTGGCTATCTGTAAATGATGTCTGAGTGTTGGAGTGTGCCCCTTGCTATCTGTAAATGATGTCTGAGTGTTGGAGTGTGCCCCTGGCTATCTGTAAATGATGTCTGAGTGTTGGCGTGTGCCCCTGGCTATCTGTAAATGATGTCTGAGTGTTCCCCTGGCTATCTGTAAATGATGTCTGAGTGTTGGCGTGTGCACCTGGCTATCTGTAAATGATGTCTGAGTGTTGGAGTGTTCCCCTGGCTATCTGTAAATGATGTCTGAGTGTTCCCCTGGCTATATGTAAATGATGTCTCAGTGTTGGCGTGTGCCCCTGGCTATCTGTAAATGATGTCTGAGTGTTGGCGTGTGCCCCTGGCTATCTGTAAATGATGTCTGGGTGTTGGCGTGTGCCCCTGGCTATCTGTAAATGATGTCTGAGTGGTGGAGCGTGCCCCTGGCTATCTGTAAATGATGTCTGAGTGTTGGAGTGTGCCCCTGGCTATCTGTAAATGATGTCTGAGTGTTGGAGTGTGCCCCTGGCTATCTGTAAATGATGTCTGAGTGTTGGCGTGTGCCCCTGGCTATCTGTAAATGATGTCTGAGTGTTCCCCTGGCTATATGTAAATGATGTCTCAGTGTTGGAGTGTGCCCCTGGCTATCTGTAAATGATGTCTCAGTGTTGGAGTGTGCCCCTGGCTATCTGTAAATGATGTCTGAGTGTTGGCGTGTGCCCCTGGCTATCTGTAAATGATGTCTGAGTGTTGGCGTGTGTCCCTGGCTATCTGTAAATGATGTCTGAGTGTTGGAGTGTGCCCCTGGCTATCTGTAAATGATGTCTGAGTGTTGGAGTGTTCCCCTGGCTATCTGTAAATGATGTCTGAGTGTTGGAGTGTTCCCCTGGCTATCTGTAAATGATGTCTGAGTGTTGGAGTGTTCCCCTGGCTATCTGTAAATGATGTCTGAGTGTTGGAGTGTGCCCCTGGCTATCTGTAAATGATGTCTGAGTGTTGGAGTGTTCCCCTGGCTATCTGTAAATGATGTCTGAGTGTTGGCGTGTTCCCCTGGCTATCTGTAAATGATGTCTGAGTGTTGGAGTGTTCCCCTGGCTATCTGTAAATGATGTCTGAGTATTGGAGTGTTCTCCTGGCTATCTGTAAATGATGTCTGAGTATTGGAGTGTTCTCCTGGCTATCTGTAAATGATGTCTGAGTGTCACAGGATCCCTTTTAATATCAGGGACACGTACACCCCCTCTCTGAAGAACACGGACCGTCACTTCACAGGATCCATTTTAATATCAGGGACACGTACCCCCCCCTCTCTGAAGAACAGAGGATCACAGGATCCATTTTAATATCAGGGACACGTACACCCCCTCTCTGAAGAACACTTCACAGGATCCATTTTAATATCAGGGACACGTACACCCCTCTCTGAAGAACACGGACCGTCACTTCACAGGATCCATTTTAATATCAGGGACACGTACAGATACTTCAGGTTGTAAGTCTAACACACAACACAGTAGTTAACAGGAATTCACATCAGGCAAAACGCACCAATCAATGACCAGTGTTGGAACGAACATATTACTAAATAATGACAAGGTTATATCAACACACACACACACACACACACACACACACACACACACACACACACACACACACACACACACACACACACACACACACACACACACACACACACACACACACACACACACACACACACACACACACACACACACACACACACACACACACACACACACACACACACACACACACACACACACACACACACACACACACACACACACACACACACACACACACACACACACACACACACACACACACACACACACACACACACACACACACTGACCCCAGATCTGTTGTCTCCTTCTATAGCCTGACCCCAGATATGTTGTCTCCTTCTATAGCCTGACCCCAGATCTGTTTTCAGTGTGACAAGGAGTTGGCATAATAGCACAAACAGACTGGCACTCAGGCTAGGGTCAGTGTGACAGGGAGTTGGCATGATAACACAAACAGACTGGCACTCAGGCTAGGGTCAGTGTGACAGGGAGTTGGCATGATAGCACAAACAGACTGGCACTCAGGCTAGGGTCATCAGTGTGACAGGGAGTTGGCATGACA
Organism: Oncorhynchus kisutch; assembly: GCF_002021735.2. NCBI lineage: Eukaryota > Metazoa > Chordata > Actinopteri > Salmoniformes > Salmonidae > Oncorhynchus > Oncorhynchus kisutch. Next base: position 153,853 of record NW_022262692.1, on the reverse strand, counting down.
ACACAAACAGACTGGTACTCAGGCTAGGGTCATCAGTGTGACAGGGAGTTGGCATGATAACACAAACAGACTGGTACTCAGGCTAGGGTCATCAGTGTGACAGGGAGTTGGCGTGATAACACAAACAGAGCGGCACTCAGGCTAGGGTCATCAGTGTGACAGGGAGTTGGCGTGATAACACAAACTTCATGCTGTTTGTCTATAACAGGATTGGGCTCAATTCCATTTCAAATCAGTCGATTCAGGAAGTACAACTGAAATTCCAATTCTCCTTTTTTTTCAACTTTTTAATGTGTAACATTGGAATGTGCATTTCGGCTTTACCTCCTGATTTGAAATAGAATTGCCCCCCCCCCAGCCCTGGTCTACAATGTCCTGGCCTGAACAGCACCTCTGAGGTCCAGCTGTGAAGTACAAGTCACTGTTCTCCTATCATCAAACCTGAAACATAAACATACAAATACTGTACATCTGATTTATAATCTACAGTCTCTATTCTCCTAACATCTGAATTATAATCTACAGGTGGATATCTTTAGTCTCTATTCTCCTAACATCTGAATTATAATCTACAGTCTCTATTCTCCTAACATCTGAATTATAATCTACAGGCTTTATTCTCTTAACATCTGATTTATAATCTACAGGCTCTATTCTCCTAACATCTGAATTATAATCTACAGGTGGTTATCTTTAGTCTCTATTCTCCTAACATCTGATGTATAATCTACAGGTGGTTATCTTTAGTCTCTATTCTCTGAACATCTGATGTATAATCTACAGGTGGTTATCTTTAGTCTCTATTCTCTGAACATCTGATGTATAATCTACAGGTGGTTATCTTTAGTCTCTATTCTCTGAACATCTGATGTATAATCTACAGGTGGTTATCTTTAGTCTCTATTCTCTGAACATCTGATGTATAATCTACAGGTGGTTATCTTTAGTCTCTATTCTCTGAACATCTGATGTATAATCTACAGGTGGATATCTTTAGTTTCTATTCTCCGAACATCTGATTTATAATCTACAGTCTCTATTCTCCGAACATCTGATGTATAATCTACAGTCTCTATTCTCTGAACATCTGATGTATAATCTACAGGTGGATATCTTTAGTTTCTATTCTCTTAACATCTGATGTATAATCTACAGTCTCTATTCTCTGAACATCTGATGTATAATCTACAGGTGGTTATCTTTAGTCTCTATTCTCTGAACATCTGATGTATAATCTACAGGTGGTTATCTTTAGTCTCTATTCTCTGAACATCTGATGTATAATCTACAGGTGGATATCTTTAGTTTCTATTCTCCGAACATCTGAATGAATAATCTACAGGTGGTTCTCTTCAGGCTCTCTTCTCCTTCATCAGTCTGTGTCCCTCTGTTGAGCGTCTTCCTGGAGTTGTGTGTGTTGTCATGGTTACTGGTCGATTCCTCTGAACAGACACATGGCAAACACCATGGCAAACAGCTGCGAGAACAAGGGAGACAGTTTAGGAAGGGTTAGGAGGATCACTGCAATGTATTGTCACTATTGGCTAACATTGTAGCTAGATTATTTACTGCTGAACTCAAACAAAAAGTTAGAGGGATTGAATCCACAGTATAGCAAGGAAAGAAGGCCAATACTGTATCTTCTATAGCAAGACTGCTCAACCCTCTTCCTGGAGATCTACTGTCCTGTAGGTTTGCACTCCAACCCTCTTCCAGGAAGAGGGTTGGACTGAAACCCCTCCAGGACAGTAGATCTCCAGGAAGAGGGTTGGACTGAAAACCTACAGGACAGTAGATCTCCAGGAAGAGGGTTGGACTGAAAACCCCCCAGGACAGTAGATCTCCAGGAAGAGGGTTGGACTGAAAACCTACAGGACAGTAGATCTCCAGGAAGAGGGTTGGGCAGCCCTGGTCTATAGTAACATTGATTGTTAGGTCATTCCACTTCTGCCCACTAGATGGACTCATTCCACACATCTTGCAGTAAATGTACGTTCCACACTTCTTGCAGTAAAGGTACAGCACATTGTGGACATCACTAGTGGGTCTTATTGTTGGGAAATGCCTGGCAATCTAACTCACAATAATCCTGGAGAGAAAAAAAAACTAAACGACTAAAGATGGACCTGCTCTACAAGAACAGGAGAAACCCTTGAGAACGTACTTCAATCGTCAGGACAACAATGGCCAGAGCTCCTGCCATGTAGATATACGTCTCAAAATATTCCACCACCGCTGAGTAACAACCCTGGAGAGAAAGAGAGAGAGAGAGAGAGAGAGAGAGAGAGAGAGAGAGAGAGAGAGAGAGAGAGAGAGAGAGAGAGACAGAGAGAGAGGGAGAGAGAGAGAGAGAGAGAGAGAGAGAGAGAGAGAGAGAGAGAGAGGGAGGGAGGGAGAGGGAGAGGAGACAGAGAGAGAGAGAGAGGGGGGAGACAGAGACGGAGAGACAGAGACGGAGAGAGAGACAGAGAGAGACAGAGAGAGAGAGACAGAGAGAGACAGAGAGAGACAGGGAGAGAGAGAGAGAGAGACAGGGAGAGAGAGAGAGGGGACAGGGAGAGAGAGAGAGGGAAGAGAAGAGAGAGAGAGAGAGGGGGGGGGGAGGGGGGCAAGACAGAGAGGAGAGAACGGAGAGAGAGACGAGAGAGACAGAGAGAGACAGGGAGAGAAGGAGAGACAGAGAGAGAGACAGAAGAGAGAGACAGAGAGAGAAGAGACAGAGAGAGAGAGACAAAGAGAGAGAGAGACAAGCGAGAGAGAGCGAGAGAGAGAGAGGCAGAGACAGAGACAGAGAGAGACAGAGAAGGAGAGAGGAGAGATCCAGAGAGAGACAGAGAGAGAGAGAGAGAGAACAGGGAGACAGGGAGAGACAGAGAGAGAGAGAGATACAGAGAGAGACAGAGGAGAGAGAGAGACAGGGAGAGAGAGAGAGAGAGAGAGAGAGAGGACAGAGAGAGACAGGGAGAAGACAGGGAGAGACAGGGAGAGACAGAGAGAGAGAGAGAGAGAGAGAGAGAGACAGGGAGAGACAGAGAGAGACAGGGAGAGACAGAGAGAAGAGAGACAGAGAGAGACAGGGAGAGACAGAGAGAGACAGGGAGAGACAGAGGAGAGACAGGGAGAGAGAGAGAGAGACAGAGAGAGACAGGGAGAGACAGGGAGAGACAGGGAGAGACAGAGAGAGACAGAGAAGGACAGGGAGAGACAGGGAGAGACAGAGAGAGACAGGGAGAGACAGGGAGAGACAGAGAGAGAGAGAGACAGAGAGAGAGAGAGACAGAGAGAGACAGGGAGAGACAGAGAGAGACAGAGAGAGACAGGGAGAGAGAGAGAGACAGGGAGAGACAGAGAGAGACAGGGAGAGACAGAGAGAGACAGAGAGAGAGACAGGGAGAGACAGAGAGAGACAGAGAGAGAGAGAGAGAGACAGGGGAGAGACAGAAGAGAGACAGAGAGAGACAGGGAGAGACAGAGAGAGACAGGGAGAGACAGGGAGAGACAGGGAGAGACAGGGAGAGAGACAGAGAGAGACAGAGAGAGAGAGAGAGAGACAGAGAGAGACATGGAGAGACAGAGAGAGACAGGGAGAGACAGGGAGAGACAGAGAGAGACATGGAGAGACAGAGGCAGAGAGAGACAGGGAGAGACAGAGAGAGACATGGAGAGACAGAGACAGAGAGAGACAGGGAGAGACAGAGAGAGACAGGGAGAGACAGAGAGAGACAGGAGAGACAGAGAGAGACAGAGAGAGACAGAGAGAGACAGAGAGAGACAGAGAGAGACAGAGAGAGACAGAGAGAGACAGAGAGAGACAGAGAGAGAGAGAGAGACAGAGAGAGACAGAGAGAGACAG
>NW_022262692.1:72500-147500 GCF_002021735.2 Oncorhynchus kisutch | reverse complement strand
CCTGACCGGACCCTGACCCTGACCGGACCCTGACCCTGACCGGACCCTGACCGGACCCTGACCGAACCCTGACCCTGACCGGACCCTGACCCTGACCGGACTCTGACCGGACCCCTGACCGGACTCTGGACCGGACCGACCCTGACCGGACTCTGACCGGACCCTGACCGGACTCTGACCGGACCCTGACCGGACCTGACCGGACCCTGACCGGACCTGACCCTGACCCGGAACCCTGACCCTGACCGGACCCTGACCGGACCCTGACGGACCCTGAACCCTGACCGGACTCTGACCGGACCCTGACCGGACCCTGACCGGACTCTGACCCTGACCAGACCCTGACCGGACCCTGACCGGACTCTGACCCTGACCGGACCCTGACCCTGACCGGACTCTGACCGGACCCTGACCGGACCCTGACCCTGACCGGACCCTGACCGGACCCGGACCCTGACCGGACCCTGACCGGACCCTGACCGGACTCTGACCGGACCCTGACCGGACCCTGACCGGACTCTGACCGGACCCTGACCGGACTCTGACCCTGACCGGACTCTGACCCTGACCGGACTCTGACCGGACCCTGACCAGACCCTGACCGGACCCTGACCGGACTCTGACCCTGACCAGACCCTGACCAGACCCTGACCGGACTCTGACCCTGACCAGACCCTGACCAGACCCTGACCGGACCCTGACCAGACCCTGACCAGACCCTGACCCTGACCCTGACCAGACCCTGACCAGACGCTGACCGGACCCTGACCGGACCCTGACCCTGACTGGACTCTTACGGTGGTCATGAGGGCGTTCCACGTGGAGGTGAAGACGTCGGTGTTGTTGTGTCCCTGGTAGTGTCTCTTCAGATCTCTGGTAAACTTCTCTCTGGTGAGCTGCACAATAAAGAGAATAGTGTCTTTAGGATTCTACCAAACAGTTTACGACGTCCTTTTAAAACCACGGCAATCTCTAACGGTCTCGATAACCTTTGGCCAGAATTCTAATTGAGAATCGTTACCAGGTGCTTTACGGTGAGTTCGTTTGCTTGGACAACCCCATTACCGTAGCAACGCCACGGTACTGTTTCCCTGTTGTAGCTGATTCCTCGAAGCAAAAAGTCTCCACGGCAGGCTTGTTTTGACAACCCCATTACCATAGCAACCCCTGTAAAAGGCATCCCTCACGGTCGTCGTATCTGGGACTGATGCCTGATAGTGTAAGTCTACCCTGTCCTAATACGGGCGTAACATCCTGATGAGGTTACCGGATTCCAATCAGAGAGAGAAACAGAGAAACACTCACATGCTCCCGGAATACGAAGGCCAAGATGGCTGCTGCTAACTCTGCCAGGAAGATGACCAGGATGAGCAGGAAGAACTGAGGAGAGGGAGAGAGAAGAGGGACAATCCGAATAGTGACTCCATTCACTAAACACTTTAGATTTAAAAAAATGTTTTTAAATGGCTGCTAACATATGGAACCTCATAAATAAAACTCAATATACAGACAGAGAGATCGAATCCCCCGAGCTGACAAGGTACAAATCTGTCGTTCTGCCCCCTGAACGAGGCAGTTAACCCACTGTTCCCCGGTAGGCCATCATTATAAAATAAGAATGTGTTCTTAACTGAAGGTAAAATTAAAAATAAATAAAAAATAAGTCAAAGATCTCGTTCGTTTCAGTGACCAATAATTAACACACCATCATTTAGTCCACTAGGTGGCACTATTTCTTATATCGCTTCACTACCTGAATAACCCCAGCGTTTTACAGCATCAAGGTACCAGCTGAGACATCTTATAGCCAATCATAATGATTAGTGTAGACGGGGTGAAGGTTCAGGAGGGAAATAGTTGTCACCTGATTGGTTTTCACGCAGTTTAGTTGTCACCTGATTGGTTTTCACACAGCTTAGTTGTCACCTGATTGGTTTTCACGCAGTTTAGTTGTCACCTGATTGGTTTTCACACAGTTTAGTTGTCACCTGATTGGTTTTCACACAGCTTAGTTGTCACCTGATTGGTTTTCACGCAGCTTAGTTGTCACCTGATTGGTTTTCACGCAGCTTAGTTGTCACCTGATTGGTTTTCACACAGCTTAGTTGTCACCTGATTGGTTTTCACACAGCTTAGTTGTCACCTGATTGGTTTTCACGCAGTTTAGTTGTCACCTAATTGGTTTTCACACAGCTTAGTTGTCACCTGATTGGTTTTCACACAGCTTAGTTGTCACCTGATTGGTTCACGCAGCTTAGTTGTCACCTGATTGGTTTTCACACAGCTTAGTTGTCACCTGATTGGTTTTCACGCAGCTTAGTTGTCACCTGATTGGTTTTCACACAGCTTAGTTGTCACCTGATTGGTTTTCACACAGCTTAGTTGTCACCTGATTGGTTCACGCAGCTTAGTTGTCACCTGATTGGTTTTCACACAGCTTAGTTGTCACCTGATTGGTTTTCATGCAGTTTATCAGCGATATCCAATTACCAGCACTGCTTTGTGTAATTCTACATGCTGACAAGCCAAGAGCGCTAAACCAAACATAATGTAGAGTAGATAACTAACCAAACATAATGTAGAGTAGATAACTAACCAAACATAATGTAGAAGTAGATAACTAACCAAACATAACGTAGAGTAGATAACTAACCAAACATAACGTAGAGTAGATAACTAACCAAACATAATGTAGAGTAGATAACTAACCAAACAGAATGTAGAGTAGATAACTAACCAAACAGAATGTAGAGTAGATAACTAACCAAACATAATGTAGAGTAGATAACTAACCAAACATAATGTAGAGTAGATAACTAACCAAACATAATGTAGAGTAGATAACTAACCAAACATAACGTAGAGTAGATAACTAACCAAACATAACGTAGAGTAGATAACTAACCAAACATAACGTAGAGTAGATAACTAACCAAACATAATGTAGAGTAGATAACTAACCAAACATAATGTAGAGTAGATAACTAACCAAACATAATGTAGAGTAGATAACTAACCAAACAGAATGTAGAGTAGATAACTAACCAAACAGAATGTAGAGTAGATAACTAACCAACATAACGTAGAGTAGATAACTAACCAAACATAATGTAGAGTAGATAACTAACCAAACATAATGTAGAGTAGATAACTAACCAAACATAATGTAGAGTAGATAACTAACCAAACATAATGTAGAGTAGATAACTAACCAAACATAACGTAGAGTAGATAACTAACCAAACATAACGTAGAGTAGATAACTAACCAAACATAACGTAGAGTAGATAACTAACCAAACATAATGTAGAGTAGATAACTAACCAAACATAATGTAGAGTAGATAACTAACCAAACATAATGTAGAGTAGATAACTAACCAAACATAACGTAGAGTAGATAACTAACCAAACATAACGTAGAGTAGATAACTAACCAAACATAACGTAGAGTAGATAACTAACCAAACATAATGTAGAGTAGATAACTAACCAAACATAATGTAGAGTAGATAACTAACCAAACATAATGTAGAGTAGATAACTAACCAAACAGAATGTAGAGGGTTAGGGTTAGGGTTAGAGTAGATAACTAACCAAACAGAATGTAGAGTAGATAACTAACCAAACATAACGTAGAGTAGATAACTAACCAAACATAACGTAGAGTAGATAACTAACCAAACATATGTAGAGTAGATAACTAACCAAACATAATGTAGAGTAGATAACTAACCAAACATAACGTAGAGTAGATAACTAACCCAAACATAACGTAGAGTAGATAACTAACCAAACATAACGTAGAGTAGATAACTAACCAAACATAACGTAGAGTAGATAACTAACCAAACATAACGTAGAGTAGTTGACTTACAAAGAGGAATGTTTATAGCACTATTATAACACACTGAACTTACAAAGAGCAGCAGACACCTGTTCTCCCGGATGGCTCCGCAGCAGCCCAGGAAGCCCAGGAGGAAGAGCATTGCCCCCATGGCCAGGATGATGTAGACCCCAGTGAAGAGCAGAGGGTTGGCTGCTACAATCTCCCTGAAGCCCATAGGGTCCACCAGTACCCACACACCCACACCAAGCAGGAAGGAGCCTCCTAACTGGACCACACACACACACACACACACACACAGAGAGGGAGCCAATCAGAATAGGAGAGACACACAGGCAGCCAATCAGAACAGAGTATAGCCAGGAAGAAGGAAGTATAGTAGGAAGTTGATGTCTGATTTAATTGGGAGAGGCTATACCGTGGGCCCAAGTTAATGATGCTTGTCACTCAAGTATGACAGGTGGATGGATTATCTTGGCAGAGGAGAAATGCTCACTAACAGGGATGTAAACAAATTGGTGCGCAACATTTGAGAAAAATACGCTTTTTTGTTCGCATGGAACATTTCTGGGATATTTTTATTTCAGCTGATGTAACATGAGACCAACACTTTACATGTTGCATTTCTATTTTTGTTCAGTGGGACATCAGCCAGTAGAACATCAGACAGCAGAACATCAGACAGCAGAACATCAGCCAGTAGAACATCAGACATCAGAACATCAGAACATCAGACAACAGAACATCAGACAACAGAACATCAGACAACAGAACATCAGACATCAGACATCAGACAGCAGAACATCAGACATCAGAACATCAGAACATCAGACAGCAGAACATCAGAACATCAGACAGCAGAACATCAGACATCAGAACATCAGACAACAGAACATCAGACAACAGAACAGGGAGTGTAAAGCAAGCAGCATGTACTCACAAAAATGAGGAAGTTGAAGAAGAACATGAGGTACTTGATACAGCTGAGACAGTCCCCCTCCATGGCTGTTCCCTGTGCTGAAGCCTCCCTGGACCCCTGCAGAAACACACACACACACACACACACACACACACACACACACACACACACACACACACACACACACACACACACACACACACACACACACACACACACACACACACACACACACACACACACACACACACACACACACACACACACACACACACAGAGAGAGAGAAGCCTGTTAATTACTGAAAAGCATAGAGCCCTGTACAACATAAAACAGAAGGTTATGCCATAGCGTGTCTCCAGGATGGATGAGCTGCAGTTCACCTACGGGTCTCCAGGATGGATGAGCTGCAGTTCACCTACGGGTCTTTGGACTCTAGAGAAGTTAAATCGTCCTCTTAGAGACTGAGGTGAGAAGAGCCGTCGTCTCCTCTCTTCCACAACAAGGAGATACAAGGACAGACATGAGAGAGTAAAAGCTAAGCGCAGAGAGATGTCAGTCCCCAAGAGATTGTGGGAACCTGTCACTGCCAGGCTGAGTCCCCGAGTGACTAGTGAGCGACTCTGTGTCATGTGGGGACCGTGTGGGAGGATGTGTTATACTTCGTCAGAATCAGTGATCCTGGTGTGATGAGGACCAACAGTCTCTTCCAGCTATGATGGTGTTGACCAGGACGACGCCACCTGCTGTCACCTGTCACAGCTGACTCACTTCACATGCTGCAGTGACACCGTTCAGACGACACAAACCTCATCACTTAGATAGGCAGTGTGCTGTCTGTCTGACCTCGTCACTTAGATAGGCAGTGTGCTGTCTGTCTGACCTCGTCACTTAGATAGGAAGTGTGCTGTCTGTCTGACCTCATCACTTAGATAGGCAGTGTGCTGTCTGTCTGACCTCATCACTTAGATAGAAAGTGTGCTGTTTGTCTGACCTTATCACTTAGATAGGCAAGGCTGTCTGTCTGACCTCATCACTTAGATAGGAAGTGTGCTGTCTGTCTGACCTCATCACTTAGATAGAAAGTGTGCTGTCTGTCTGACCTTATCACTTAGATAGGCAAGGCTGTCTGTCTGACCTCGTCACTTAGATAGGCAGTGTGCTGTCTGTCTGACCTCGTCACTTAGATAGGAAGTGTGCTGTCTGTCTGACCTCGTCACTTAGATAGGCAGTGTGCTGTCTGTCTGACCTCGTCACTTAGATAGGAAGTGTGCTGTCTGTCTGACCTCGTCACTTAGATAGGTAGTGTGCTGTCTGTCTGACCTCATCACTTAGATAGGCAGTGTGCTGTCTGTCTGACCTCATCACTTAGATAGGAAGTGTGCTGTCTGTCTGACCTCATCACTTAGATAGAAAGTGTGCTGTCTGTCTGACCTTATCACTTAGATAGGCAAGGCTGTCTGTCTGACCTCATCACTTAGATAGGAAGTGTGCTGTCTGTCTGACCTTAGATAGGCAGTGTGCTGTCTGTCTGACCTTAGATAGGCAGTGTGCTGTCTGTCTGACCTTAGATAGGCAGTGTGCTGTCTGTCTGACCTTAGATAGGCAGTGTGCTGTCTGTCTGACATCACTTAGATAGGCAGTGTGCTGTCTCTCTGACCTTAGATAGGCAGTGTGCTGTCTGTCTGACCTTAGATAGGCAGTGTGCTGTCTGTCTGACCTGAGATAGGCAGTGTGCTGTCTGTCTGACCTTAGATAGGCAGTGTGCTGTCTGTCTGACCTTAGATAGGCAGTGTGCTGTCTGTCTGACCTTAGATAGGCAGTGTGCTGTCTGTCTGACCTTAGATAGGCAGTGTGCTGTCTGTCATCACTTACATAGGCAGTGTGCTGTCTGTCTGACCTTAGATAGGCAGTGTGCTGTCTGTCTGACCTTAGATAGGCAGTGTGCTGTCTGTCGGCCCTCCCTGTTCACACCAGCAATAAATGAAACCCGACTCTCCCTGGGTACATCCCATCCCTGTATAGTGCACTATGAGCCCTGTGGGTACTACATAGGGAATAGGGTGCTATCTGCTACATACACCCCTATTGTTAGTCCCTCAGTGGGAACTCAGCTGAGTGTATTTACTGCCTATCTGAACACTGTCTGACCTGTGTTGCATTTAACTAAATGGTGTGTGTGTGTGTGTGTGTGTGTGTGTGTGTGTGTGTGTGTGTGTGTGTGTGTGTGTGTGTGTGTGTGTTTGGTGGAGTCCAGTTCTGCTATGACTGGCCGGGACAGAGTAGAGCACTCTGGGTAATTGGTGTCCTTTAAAGGAGATTTTGGGTAATGAAGTGAAGTCTTTTTTTCATAAGTGTCTGGGGAATTTGGGTTTATTGACACACACACACACAAAGAGAGAGAGAAACACACACACACAAAGAGAGAGAGAGAAACACACACACACACACAGAGAGAAGGAAACACACACACACACACAGAAAGAGAGAAACACACACACACACACAGAGAGAGAAACACACACACACACACACACACAGAGAGAAACACACACACACACACACACAGAGAAACACACACACACACACAGAGAGAGAGAAACACACACACACACACAGAGAGAGAAACACACACACACACAGAGAGAGAAACACACACACACACAGAGAGAAACACACACACACAGAGAGAGAGAGAAACACACACACACACAGAGAGAGAGAGAGAGAGAGAAACACACACACACACAGAGAGAGAGAGAAACACACACACACACAGAGAGAGAGAGAAACACACACACACACACACAATGCACAGAACTCCAGTGTCCCACTCTGCAGCTGTGGTTCCTGTTTAAAATAGGACTAGGGGCAGCTGGGCGATTCCACACTGCCAAATAGAAGATGGACAGAAATAATTCCCTTCACTATCTCCCCCTCTCTCTCTCCTCTACTCTCCTCCTTTCCTCTCCATCCTCATCCTCTCTTTTCTATTCTCCTCTCATTCCTCTCTCCTCCTCTCCTATCTATTCTCCTCTCATTCCTCTCCTCTCTATTCTCCTCCTCCTCTCTCCTCCTCCTCCTCTCCTATCTATTCTCCTCTCATTCCTCTCTCCTCCTCTCTTCTCCTCTCCTCTCTATTCTCCCCCTCCTCCTCTCCTATCTATTCTCCTCTCATTCCTTTCTCCTCCTTCTCTCTTCTCCTCCTCTCCTCTCTATTCTCCTCCTCCTCTCTATTCTCCTCCTCTCCTATCTATTCTCCTCTCTCCTCCTCCTCTCTATTCTCCTCCTCTCCTCTCTATTCTCCTCCTCTCTATTCTCCTCCTCTCCTATCTATTCTCCTCTCATTCCTCTCCTCTCTATTCTCCTCCTCCTCTCTCCTCCTCCTCCTCTCCTATCTATTCTCCTCTCATTCCTCTCTCCTCCTCTCTTCTCCTCTCCTCTCTATTCTCCTCCTCCTCCTCTCCTATCTATTCTCCTCTCATTCCTCTCTCCTCCTCCTCTCTCCTCCTCCTCTCTATTCTCCTCCTCTCCTCTCTATTCTCCTCCTCCTCTCTATTCTCCTCCTCTCCTATCTATTCTCCTCTCATTCCTCTCTCCTCCTCCTCTCTTCTCCTCTCATTCCTCTATTCTCCTCCTCCTCTCTATTCTCCTCCTCTCCTATCTATTCTCCTCTCATTCCTCTCTCCTCCTCCTCTCTTCTCCTCTCATTTCTATCTTCTCCTCCTCCTCTCTTCTCCTCTCATTCCTCTCTTCTCCTCCTCTCCTCTCTTCTCCTCCTCTCCTCTCTATTCTCCTCCTCCTCAGAGAGCAGCAGTTCCAGTATAATTCAATAGTCCTGCATCCTGCTGTTCCCTAAAGCAGTTTACAGCACAATACTGGCCCTCCCTCAGGTGTAGAGCTCAATAGACCCATGTTATAGAGTGTGTGGTTTCAATAGTCCCATGTTATAGAGTGTGTGGTTTCAATAGACCCAAGTTATAGAGTGTGTGGTTTCAATTGACCCATGTTATAGAGTGTGTGGTTTCAATAGACCCATGTTATAGAGTGTGTGGTTTCAATAGACCCATGTTATAGAGTGTGTGGTTTCAATAGACCCATGTTATAGAGTGTGTGGTTTCAATAGACCCATGTTATAGAGTGTGTGGTTTCAATAGACCCATGTTAGAGTGTGTGGTTTCAATAGACCCATGTTATAGAGTGTGTGGTTTCAATAGACCCATGTTATGGAGTGTGTGGTTTGTGCGTGTGTGTGTGTGTGTGTGTGTGTGTGTGTGTGTGTTTCTGTCACAAGCCCTGATAGATTCTGCTGTGCTCACCCATCCAGAGACTCATTCACCCATTTTTTTATCTTTATTTAACTAGGCATGTCAGTTAAGAACAAATTCATATCTGCTCAGAAACGAACTGAAACACACACCAAACCTCTTCAGGGCCTACAGGTACAGTGATCGGTAAGCTGCTCTGACAGCTGATGCTTAAAGTTAGAGAGGGAGATATGAGACTCCAGCTTCAGTGATTTTTGCAATTCGTTCCAGTCATTGGCAGCAGAGAACTGGAAGGAAAGGCAGCCAAAGGAGGAATTGGCTTTGGGGATGACCAGTGAAATATACCTGCTGGAGCACGTGCTACGGGTGGGTGCTGCTATGGTGACCAGTGAGCTGAGATAAGGCGGGACTTTACCTAGCATAGACTTATAGATGACCTGGAGCCAGTGGGTTTGGCGATGAATATGTAGCGAGGACCAGCCAACGAGAGCGTACAGGTCACAGAGGTGGGTAGTATATGGGGCTCTGGTGACTAAAAGGATGGCACTGTGATAGACTACATCCAGTTTGCTGAGTAGAGTGTTGGAGGCTATTTTGTAAATGACATCGCCAAGGATCAGTCAGTCAATGATTGGTAGGATAGTCAGTTTTATGAGAGGGTATGTTTGGCACCCTCCCACCCGACTAGCCTCCCCAGCCCCACCGCTAACTACCTCCTAGCCTCCCCCAGCCCCACCTATTGAGGTGGCTAGCAGTGGGGATAGGAGTTGGCTAGCGGTGGGGTTGGGGGAGGCTAGGAGGTGGCTAGCGGTGGGGCTGGGGGAGGCTAGGAGGTGGCTAGCGGTGGGGCTGGGGGAGGCTAGGAGTTGGCTAGCGGTGGGGCTGGGGGAGGCTAGTAGGTGGCTAGCGGTGGGGCTGGGGGAGGCTAGGAGGTGGGGCTGGGGGAGGCTAGGAGGTGGCTAGCGGTGGGGCTGGGGGAGGCTAGGAGGTGGGGCTGGGGGAGGCTAGGAGGTGGCTAGCGGTGGGGCTGGGGTAGGCTAGGAGGTGGCTAGCGGTGGGGCTGGGGGAGGCTAGGAGGTGGCTAGCGGTGGGGCTGGGGGAGGCTAGGAGGTGGATAGCGGTGGGGCTGGGGGAGGCTAGGAGGTGGCTAGCGGTGGGGCTGGGGGAGGCTAGGAGGTAGGGCTGGGGGAGGCTAGTAGGTGGCTAGCGGTGGGGCTGGGGGAGGCTAGGAGGTGGGGCTGGGGGAGACTAGGAGGTGGCTAGCGGTGGGGCTGGGGGAGGCTAGGAGGTGGCTAGCGGTGGGGCTGGGGGAGGCTAGGAGGTGGATAGCGGTGGGGCTGGGGGAGGCTAGGAGGTGGCTAGCGGTGGGGCTGGGGGAGGCTAGGAGGTAGGGCTGGGGAAGGCTAGTAGGTGGCTAGCGGTGGGGCTGGGGGAGGCTAGGAGGTGGGGCTGGGGGAGACTAGGAGGTGGCTAGCGGTGGGGCTGGGGGAGGCTAGGAGGTGGCTAGCGGTGGGGCTGGGGGAGGCTAGGAGGTGGCTAGCGGTGGGGCTGGGGGAGGCTAGGAGGTGGCTAGCAGTGGGGCTGGGGGAGGCTAGGAGGTGGCTAGCGGTGGGGCTGGGGGAGGCTAGGAGGTGGCTAGCGGTGGAGTTTGAGGAAGTGCAGCGTATACAGGAAGTGTTTTCTCACAGGACAGAGAACATTGGATTCAGATTTCCTTCATCAATCAGAACACGGCCTCCCGGGTGGCGCAGTGGTTAAGGGCGCTGTACTGCAGCGCCAGCTGTGCCACCAGAGACTCAGGGTTCGCGCCCAGGCTCTGTCGTAACCGGCCGCGACCGGGAGGTCCATGGGGTGACGCACAATTGGCCTAACGTCGGGTTAGGGAGGGCTTGGCCGGTAGGGATATCCTTGTCTCATCGCGCACCAGCGACTCCTGTGGCGGGCCGGGCGCATTACGCGCTGACGAGGTCGCTAGGGGCACGGTGTTTCGTCCGACACATTGGTGCAGCTGGCTTCCGGGTTGGATGCGTGCTGTGTTAAGAAGCAGTGCGGCTTGGTTGGGTTGTGTATCGGAGGACACATGACTTTCAACCTTCGTCTTTCCCGAGCCCGTACGGGAGTTGTAGCGATGAGACAAGATAGTAGCTACTAAAACAATTGGATACCACGAAATTGTGGAGAAAAAGGGGTAAAATAAAAAAATATATTAAAAAAATTAATCAGAACACAGCTGCTTCTTCCTACACCTCCTCCTCCACCTTCACTACTATCTCCTCCTCCTCCACCTCCTTCACTACTATGTGCTCCACCTTCTCCTTAACTACTATCTCCTCCTCCTCCATTATCTCCTCCACCTCCTCCTTAACTACTATCTCCTCCTCCTCCATTATCTGCTCCACAACCTCCTCCACTATCTCCTCCACCTTCTGCTCCACCTCCTCCTTCTCCTTCACTACTATCTCCTCCTCCTCCATTATCTGCTCCACCTCCTCCTCCTCCACCTCCTCCTCCTCCACTCTCCACCACCTCCTTCTCCATTATCTGCTCCACCTCCTCCTCCTCCTTCACTACTATCTCCTCCACCTCCTCCTCCATTATCTGCTCCACCACCTCCTCCACCTCCACCTCCTCCTCCTTCACTATCTTTAGTCTGATGAAAGTATCCTCTCTCTCTCTCAGACCTTGAGAGCAGTATCTCCTCCTCCTCCTCCATTATCTGCTCCACCTCCTCCTCCTCCTCCACCTCCTTCTCCATTATCTGCTCCACCTCCTCCTCCACCTCCTCCTTCACTACTATCTCCTCCTCCTCCATTATCTGCTCCTCCTCCTCCTCCTCCTCCTCCTCCACCTCCTTCTCCATTATCTGCTCCACCTCCTCCTCCACCTCCTCCTTCACTACTATCTCCTCCTCCTCCATTATCTGCACCTACTCCTCCTCCTTCACTACTATCTCCTCCTCCACCTCCTCCTCCTCCTCCATTATCTGCTCCTCCTCCTCCTCCTCCTCCTCCTCCTCCACCTCCTTCTCCATTATCTGCTCCACCTCCTCCTCCACCTCCACCTTCACTACTATCTCCTCCACATCCTCCACCTCCTTCACTACTATGTGCTCCACCTTCTCCTTAACTACTATCTCCTCCTCCTCCATTATCTCCTCCACCTCCTCCTTAACTACTATCTCCTCCTCCTCCATTATCTGCTCCTCCACTCTCCACCACCTCCTTCTCCATTATCTGCTCCACCTCCTCCTCCTCCACCTCCTCCTCCTCCACTCTCCACCACCTCCTTCTCCATTATCTGCTCCACCTCCTCCTCCACCTCCTCCTTCACTACTATCTCCTCCTCCTCCATTATCTGCTCCTCCTCCTCCTCCTCCTCCTCCACCTCCTTCTCCATTATCTGCTCCACCTCCTCCTCCACCTCCTCCTTCACTACTATCTCCTCCTCCTCCATTATCTGCACCTACTCCTCCTCCTTCGCTACTATCTCCTCCTCCACCTCCTCCTCCTCCTCCATTATCTGCTCCTCCTCCTCCTCCTCCACCTCCTTCTCCATTATCTGCTCCACCTCCTCCTCCACCTCCACCTTCACTACTATCTCCTCCACATCCTCCACCTACTTCACTACTATGTGCTCCACCTTCTCCTTAACTACTATCTCCTCCTCCTCATTATCTCCTCCACCTCCTCCTTAACTACTATCTCCTCCTCCTCCATTATCTGCTCCACAACCTCCTCCACTATCTCCTCCACCTTCTGCTCCACCTCCTCCTTCTCCTTCACTACTATCTCCTCCTCCTCCATTATCTGCTCCACCTCCTCCTCCTCCACTCTCCACCACCTCCTTCTCCATTATCTGCTCCACCTACTCCTCCTCCTTCACTACTATCTCCTCCACCTCCTCCTCCATTATCTGCTCCACCACCTCCTCCACCTCCTCCTCCACCTCCTCCTCCTTCACTATCTTTAGTCTGATGAAAGTATCCTCTCTCTCTCTCAGACCTTGAGAGCAGTATCTCCTCCTCCTCCTCCATTATCTGCTCCACCTCCTCCTCCTCCTCCTCCTCCACCTCCTTCTCCATTATCTGCTCCACCTCCTCCTCCACCTCCTCCTTCACTACTATCTCCTCCTCCTCCATTATCTGCTCCTCCTCCTCCTCCACCTCCTTCTCCATTATCTGCTCCACCTCCTCCTCCACCTCCTCCTTCACTACTATCTCCTCCTCCTCCATTATCTGCACCTACTCCTCCTCCTTCACTACTATCTCCTCCTCCACCTCCTCCTCCTCCTCCATTATCTGCTCCTCCTCCTCCTCCTCCTCCTCCTCCTCCACCTCCTTCTCCATTATCTGCTCCACCTCCTCCTCCACCTCCACCTTCACTACTATCTCCTCCACATCCTCCACCTCCTTCACTACTATATGCTCCACCTTCTCCTTAACTACTATCTCCTCCTCCTCCATTATCTCCTCCACCTCCTCCTTAACTACTATCTCCTCCTCCTCCATTATCTGCTCCACAACCTCCTCCACTATCTCCTCCACCTTCTGCTCCACCTCCTCCTTCACTACTATCTCCTCCTCCTCCATTATCTGCTCCACCTCCTCCTCCTCCACCTCCTCCTCCTCCACTCTCCACCACCTCCTTCTCCATTATCTGCTCCACCTCCTCCTCCTCCTTCACTACTATCTCCTCCACCTCCTCCTCCTCCATTATCTGCTCCACCACCTCCTCCACCTCCTCCTCCTTCACTATCTTTAGTCTGATGAAAGTATCCTCTCTCTCTCTCAGACCTTGAGAGCAGTATCTCCTCCTCCTCCTCCATTATCTGCTCCACCTCCTCCTCCTCCTCCTCCACCTCCTTCTCCATTATCTGCTCCACCTCCTCCTCCACCTCCTCCTTCACTACTATCTCCTCCTCCTCCATTATCTGCTCCTCCTCCTCCTCCTCCTCCACCTCCTTCTCCATTATCTGCTCCTCCTCCTCCTCCACCTCCTTCTTCACTACTATCTCCTCCTCCTCCATTATCTGCACCTACTCCTCCTCCTTCACTACTATCTCCTCCTCCACCTCCTCCTCCATTATCTGCTCCTCCTCCTCCTCCTCCACCTCCTTCTCCATTATCTGCTCCACCTCCTCCTCCACCTCCTCCTTCACTACTATCTCCTCCTCCTCCATTATCTGCACCTCCTCCTCCTCCTTCACTACTATCTCCTCCACCTCCTCCTCCTCCATTATCTGCTCCACCTTCTCCATTATCTGCTCCACATCCTCCTCCACCTCCTTCTCCATTACCTACTCCACATCCTCCTCCACCTCCTCCTTCACTACTATCTCCTCCTCCTCCATTATCTGCACCTCCTCCTCCTCCTTCACTACTATCTCTTCCACCTCCTCCTCCTCCTCCATTATCTGCTCCACCTTCTCCATTATCTGCTCCACATCCTCCTCCACCTCCTTCTCCATTATCTGCTCCACCTCCTCCTCCACCTCCTCCTTCACTACTATCTCCTCCTCCTCCATTATCTGCTCCACCTTCTCCATTATCTGCTCCACATCCTCCTCCACCTCCTTCTCCATTATCTGCTCCACATCCTCCTCCACCTCCTCCTCCTCCACTATCTTTAGTCTGATGAAAGGATCCTCTCTCTCTCTCAGACCTTGAGAGCAGTATGATAATAACAAGGTGGGTAAACAATCGTCTGTGTGCTACGCCAGACTAGGAGAAGCAACGGAAATACTGGAAATCCTCAAGAGTTTATTTGGGTTATAGTTTAAGGTTTAGTTTATATAGTGTCACGCGTGGCATATTTTTGGCCACCCGACTGACATGATCCAGATCAGAGTTTTATTTTAGAGGTTTTTTACGTTCCCTCACGTTAACGGTGTACTCTTCACTGCCTACATAGTGCACTGCTTCTGATCAAAGCCCCTGCACCCTATTCCCTATAAAGAGCGGAGCCTGGAGGGGTCAAAAGTAGTGCACTTTATAGAAAACAGGGAGCCATTTGTGACTCTGGTTCAGCTCCAGTGTCAGAGAGGGGAAGGGGTTTTCCTGAGGTAAACTCTGTACTGTCTGTGTCAGAGAGGGGAAGGAGTTTTCCTGAGGTAAACTCTGTACTGTCTGTGTCAGAGAGGAGAAGGGGTTTTCCTGAGGTAAACTCTGTACTGTCTGTGTCAGAGAGGAGAAGGGGTTTTCCTGAGGTAAACTCTGTACTGTCTCTGTCAGAGAGGGGAAGGGGTTTTCCTGAGGTAAACTCTGTACTGTCTGTCAGAGAGGGGAAGGGGTTTTCCTGAGGTAAACTCTGTACTGCTGTCTGTGTCAGAGAGGGGAAGGAGTTTTCCTGAGGTAAACTCTGTACTGTGTCTCTGTCAGAGAGGGGAAGGAGTTTTCCTGAGGTAAACTCTGTACCGTCTGTGTCAGAGAGGGGAAGAGGTTTTCCTGAGGTAAACTCTGTACCGTCTGTGTCAGAGAGGAGAAGGGGTTTTCCTGAGGTAAACTCTGTACTGTGTCTCTGTACTGTCTGTGTCAGAGAGGGGAAGGGGTTTTCCTGAGGTAAACTCTGTACTGTGTCTCTGTACTGTCTGTGTCAGAGAGGGGAAGGGGTTTTCCTGAGGTAAACTCTGTACTGCTGTCTGTGTCAGAGAGGGGAAGGAGTTTTCCTGAGGTAAACTCTGTACTGTGTCTCTGTCAGAGAGGAGAAAGGATTTTCCTGAGGTAAACTCTGTACTGCTGTCTGTGTCAGAGAGGAGAAGGGGTTTTCCTGAGGTAAACTCTGTACTGTCTGTGTCAGAGAGGAGAAGGGGTTTTCCTGAGGTAAACTCCGTACTGTGTGTCTCCGTACTGTGTGTCTCCGTACTGTGTGTCTCCGTACTGTGTGTCTCCGTACTGTGTGTCTCCGTACTGTCTGTGTCTCTGTCTACCTCTGGTAGCTTTATGACTCTGGGCCGACATCACAGAGACACAGTTCAGGCCCCGGCAGATCTCTCTCTTCATTCTCTTTATCTCACCATCTTTATTCCGTTAATTCTCAGTGTAAAAATATCTTCTTTAAAAAACCTCTGTGGGCAGTGAAAACGGGGGACAGCAGAGTTTCCTCATGACACAAACCAAACCAAAAGTCAAATGTTAAGATGTACTGTACATGCTGTGTGTACCCATAAACCCCATCAATGCCTGTTGTTTTTCAGAGTCATTCTGTCAACCTGAGGAATTTTATTTTATAACCTTGTTTTAACTTGGCAAGTCAAGTAAATACAAATTCTTACTTTTTGATGACAGCCTAGGAACAGTGGGATAACTGCCTTGTTCAGGGGCAGAATGAGAACTTTTCAGCTCTGGGATTTGATCTTATGACCTTACGGTTACAAGTCCAACGCTCTAACCACTTGGCTACCCGCCACCCTAATAGAGTAGGCTATTCTAAAACAGACACAACCACTTAACTGTCCTCCTCACAAACCACACGTCATTATGGCAACCCCATCTGCGGTAACTTAGAAATTAAAGCACACAAACAAAACCATTTCAATCTGGTGGTTTTGAGAGAAGAGATATGAAGAGGAGATATATGACTGAATGAAAGAATGAATGAACAAAAGGACAAATCAATTTAGAAAACAGATTAAGAGTGTAGAAAATCTCTGCAGGTCCCCTGAGACTCATTGTCTGACAGTCCCCTTGATACCCCAGCACCAGGTCTAACAGTCCCCTTGATACCCCACCACCAGGTAAACCAGTCCCCTTGATACCCCACCACCAGGTCTGCCAGTCCCCATGATACCCCAGCACCAGTTCTAACAGTCCCCTTGATACCCCACCACCAGCCCAGCCAGTCCTCTTGATACCCCACCACCAGCCCAGCCAGTCCCCTTGATACCCCACCACCAGGTCTGCCAGTCCCCATGATACCCCAGCACCAGGTCTAACAGTCCCCTTGATACCCCACCACCAGCCCAGCCAGTCCCCTTGATACCCCACCACCAGCCCAGCCAGTCCCCTTGATACCCCACCACCAGCCCTGCCAGTCCCCTTGATACCCCACCACCAGCCCTGCCAGTCCCATGATACCCCACCACCAGGTCTGCCAGTCCCCTTGATACCCCACCACCAGCCCAGCCAGTCCCCTTGATACCCCACCACCAGGTCAGCCAGTCCCCTTGATACCCCACCACCAGCCCTGCCAGTCCCATGATACCCCACCACCAGGTCTGCCAGTCCCCTTGATACCCCACCACCAGCCCTGCCAGTCCCCTTGATACCCCACCACCAGGTCTGCCAGTCGCCTTGATACCCCACCACCAGCCCTGCCAGTCCCCTTGATACCCCACCACCAGGTCTGACAGTCCCCATGATACCCCACCACCAGGTCAGCCAGTCCCCTTGATACCCCACCACCAGCCCTGCCAGTCCCCTTGATACCCCACCACCAGGTCTGCCAGTCCCCTTGATACCCCACCACCAGCCCTGCCAGTCCCCTTGATACCCCACCACCAGGTCTGCCAGGCCCCTTGATACCCCACCACCAGCCCTGCCAGTCCCCTTGATACCCCACCACCAGGTCTGCCAGTCCCCTTGATACCCCACCACCAGCCCTGCCAGTCCCCTTGATACCCCACCACCAGGTCAGCCAGTCCCCTTGATACCCCACCACCAGCCCTGCCAGTCCCCTTGATACCCCACCACCAGGTCTGCCAGTCCCCTTGATACCCCACCACCAGCCCTGCCAGTCCCCTTGATACCCCACCACCAGTCCCCTTGATACCCCACCACCAGCCCTGCCAGTCCCCTTGATACCCCACCACCAGGTCTGACAGTCCCCATGATACCCCACCACCAGCCCTGCCAGTCCCCATGATACCCCACCACCAGCCCAGCCAGTCCCCTTGATACCCCACCACCAGGTCAGCCAGTCCCCTTGATACCCCACCACCAGGTCAGCCAGTCCCCTTGATACCCCACCACCAGCCCAGCCAGTCCCCTTGATACCCCACCACCAGCCCTGCCAGTCCCCTTGATACCCCACCACCAGCCCTGCCAGTCCCCTTGATACCCCACCACCAGCCCTGCCAGTCCCCTTGATACCCCACCACCAGCCCTGCCAGTCCCCTTGATACCCCACCACCAGCCCTGCCAGTCCCCTTGATACCCCACCACCAGCCCTGCCAGTCCCCTTGATACCCCACCACCAGGTCTGCCAGTCCCCTTGATACCCCACCACCAGGTCTGCCAGTCCCCTTGATACCCCACCACCAGGTCTGAGATGCATACCAATCAAATGGAGAGAAGAGAGGGAAGGGAGGAGTAGACAGAGGAGAGCTAATGAGGAGATGGCTCCTCAGCTGACTGTTTCAGCTCTGCTCTCTGATGAGATGGCTCCTCAGCTGACTGTTTCAGTTCTGCTCTCTCATTAGATGGCTCCCCAGCTGACTGTTTCAGCTCTGCTCTCTGATGAGATGGCTCCTCAGCTGACTGTTTCAGCTCTGCTCTCTGATGAGATGGCTCCTCAGCTGACTGTTTCAGCTCTGCTCTCTGATGAGATGGCTCCTCAGCTGACTGTTTCAGTTCTGCTCTCTGATGAGATGGCTCCACAGCTGACTGTTTCAGCTCTGCTCTCTGATGAGATGGCTCTTAATAATGTATGTTTACCCCATAGTTGAAACAGAAACATCAACATGTCACAAACAACTTCAGATCCAAAGTGTGAAACATGCCATGGCTGTGTCCCAAATGACACCCTATTCCCAGTGCACCCTATGGGCCCTGGTCAGAAGAAGTAATCTCACCCTATGGGCCCTGGTCAGAAGAAGTAATGGCACCCTATGGGCCCTGGTCAGAAGAAGTAATGGCACCCTATGGGCCCTGGTCAGAAGAAGTAATGGCACCCTATGGGCCCTGGTCAGAAGAAGTAATGGCACCCTATGGGCCCTGGTCAGAAGAAGTAATGGCACCCTATGGGCCCTGGTCAGAAGAAGTAATGGCACCCTATGGGCCCTGGTCAGAAGAAGTAATGGCACCCTATGGGCCCTGGTCAGAAGAAGTAATGGCACCCTATGGGCCATGGTCAGAAGAAGTAATGGCACCCTATGGGCCCTGGTCAGAAGAAGTAATGGCACCCTATGGGCCCTGGTCAGAAGAAGTAATGGCACCCTATGGGCCCTGGTCAGGAGAAGTAATGGCACCCTATTCCCAGTGCACCCTATGGGCCCTGGTCAGAAGAAGTAATGGCACCCCATGGGCCATGGTCAGAAGAAGTAATGGCACCCTATGGGCCCTGGTCAGAAGAAGTAAATGACACCCTATTCCCAGTGCACCCTATGGGCCCTGGTCAGAAGAAGTAATGGCACCCTATGGGCCCTGGTCAGAAGAAGTAATGGCACCCTATGGGCCCTGGTCAAGAGAAGTAATGGCACCCTATTCCCAGTGCACCCTATGGGCCCTGGTCAGAAGAAGTAATGGCACCCCATGGGCCATGGTCAGAAGAAGTAATGGCACCCTATGGGCCCTGGTCAGAAGAAGTAAATGACACCCTATTCCCAGTGCACCCTATGGGCCCTGGTCAGAAGAAGTAATGGCACCCTATGGGCAGTGGTCAAAAGAAGAAATGGCACCCTATGGGCCCTGGTCAGAAGAAGTAATGGCACCCTATGGGCCCTGGTCAGAAGAAGTAATGGCACCCTATGGGCCCTGGTCAGAAGAAGTAATGGCACCCTATGGGCCCTGGTCAGAAGAAGTAATGGCACCCTATTCCCAGTGCACTCTATGGGCCCTGGTCAGAAGAAGTAATGACACCCTATTCCCAGTGCACCCTATGGGCCCTGGTCAAAATAAGTAATGGCACCCTATGGGCCCTGGTCAAAATAAGTAATGGCACCCTATTCCCAGTGCACCCTATGGGCCCTGGTCAGGAGAAGTAATGACACCCTATTCCCAGTGCACCCTATGTGCCCTGGTAAGAAGAAGTAATGGCACCCTATGGGCCCTGGTCAGAAGAAGTAATGGCACCCTATTCCCAGTGCACCCCAAGGGGTGAAGAAGAAGTACACCATCTCCCTCTCCCCTCCCTCCCTCTCCCTCCCTCCCTGGTCCTCTCTTCTATAACATTAGACTACTATTCTGGCCCCCCGCCCTGAAGGACAGTCATTCCAGAACCTGACAGTTGTTAACCAGAGTCTGAAGGACATTCATTCCAGAACCAGACAGTTGTTAACCAGTCTGAAGGACAGTCATTCCAGAACCAGACAGTTGTTAACCAGAGTCTGAAGGACAGTCATTCCAGAACCAGACAGTTGTTAACCAGAGTCTGAAGGACATTCATTCCAGAACCAGACAGTTGTTAACTAGAGTCTGAAGGACAGTCATTCCAGAACCAGACAGTTGTTAACTAGAGTCTGAAGGACAGTCATTCCAGAACCTGACAGTTGTTAACTAGAGTCTGAAGGAAGGCTATAGTTCCTAAGGGAGAATCAACTCGTTAGACTAGCCGAATGGGGTGATGAGCAGACATATCTACCCACTCTGATGTGTATTGATCTAGCATGGAGACAGAGGCTCAAAGCTGCCCGACAATGTAGTCAATCAGAGAGAGAGAGAGAGAGAGAGAGAGAGAGAGAGAGAGAGACAGAGAGAGAGAGAGAGAGAGAGACAGAGAGAGAGAGAGACAGAGAGAGAGAGAGAGAGAAGGGGGAGAGACAGACAGGGGGAGAGACAGATAGACAGACAGACAGACATGGGGAGAGACAGACAGGGGGAGAGACAGACAGTCAGACAGATAGGGGGAGAGACAGACAGACAGACAGACAGACATGGGGAGAGACAGACAGGGGGAGAGACAGACAGGCAGACAGATAGGGGGAGAGACAGACAGACAGACATGGGGAGAGACACAAAAGACAGACAGACAGGGGGAAAGACAGACAGACAGGGGGAGAGACAGACAGACAGACAGACATGGGGAGAGACACAAAAGACAGACAGACAAGTGGAGAGACAGACAGACAGGGGGAAAGACAGACAGACAGGGGGAGAGACAGACAGACAGACAGACAGACAGACAGACAGACAGACAGACAGACAGACAGACAGACAGACAGACAGACAGACGGACAGACGGACAGGGGGACAGACACAGACAGACAGAGACAGACAGACAGACAGACAGACAGACAGACAGACAGACAGACAGACAGACAGACAGACAGACAGACAGACAGACAGACAGACGGAGAGGGGGAGAGACAGACAGACAGACAGACAGACAGGGGGAGAGGGGGAGAGGGAGAGAGGGGGAGAGAGAGACAGCAACATGATAGTGATCTATACGATATATGACTGGATCAATGAGAATGTAGAATTGATCTTCTCTATAAAGCAGGAAGGAATATTTCTCAGGTCCTGTAGGAATGGGGTGGGAAACTGAAATCAATGGACGAATCGATCAATTTGTATTATTTTCATTTGATGAGGAGGAATGGTACTGGTATAGCTATAGCGATAGTGGTAGGTGGTGATTGGATATGGTGATGTTATATGGATTGTATATAAGTTATAGTTGTAGGTGTTGATTGGATATCGTGATGGTATATGGATTCTATATAAGTTATAAGATGGTGCTGGAGAACAAGGCTGACGTTTTACGTTTTCCTAAACAATTGTTTGTTTCTTTGCTCTGTTTGTAATTTATTTGTTAATTTTATTTATTTATTTTATTTATTTTGTACATAATGTTGCTGCTACCGTCTCTTATGACCGAAAATAACTTCTGGGCATCAGAACTGCTGCTACTCACCACGAACTGGCAGAATCCCTTTTTTATCCTTTAATGAGTCTGACGAGCCCGACGTGAACGATATATACTGCTACCCCGGGAACAGGCCCAGATCCCCGGGATTTACGTGAAGAGGAGGTGGAGAAAAAGGGGCCAGAGGGCGGGCTGCTTTCTGAGAATTCGTAGGCGATCGAATAAAACCCCCACTTCCTTTCATTCTGCGTGAAATCTTTGGAAAATAAAATAGATGAAAACTCCACTGCCTTTCCCACCTGGACAAAAGGAACACATGTGTAAGAATGCTGTTCATTGATAACAGCTCAGTGTTCAACACCATAGTGCCCTCAAAGCTCATCACTAAGCTAAGGACCCTGGGACTAAACACCTCCCTCTGCAACTGGATCCTGGACTTCCTGACGGGCCGCCCCCAGGTGGTAAGGGTAGGTAACAACACATCCACCACGCTGATCATCAACACGTGGGCCCCTCGGGTGTGCGCTCAGTCTCCCTGTACTCCCTGTTCACTCATGACTGCAACACCATCAAGTTTGCAGATGACACAACAGTGGTAGGCCTGTTCACCAACAATGACGAGACAGCCTATGGGAGGAGGTCAGAGACCTGGCCGTGTGGTGCCGGGACAACAACTTCTCCCTCAACGTCAGTCAGACAAAGGAGAAGATTATGGAATACAGGAAAAAGAGGACAGAGCACGCCCACATTCTCATTGACGGAGCTGTAGTGGAGCAGGTTGAGAGCTTCAAGTTTCTTGGTGTTCACATCACTAACAAACTAACATGGTCCAAGCACACCAAGACAGCCGTGAAGAGGGCACGACAAAACCTATTCCCCCTCAGGAGACTGAAAAAATTTGTCACGGGTCCTCAGATTCTCAAAAGGTTCTACAGCTGCACCATCGAGAGCATCCTGGTTACATTACTGCCTGGTATGGAAACTGCTCGGCCTCCGACCGCAAGGCATTACAGAGGGTAATGCATACGGCCCAGTACATCACTGGGGCCAAGCTTCCTGCCATCCAGGACCTCTATACCAGGCGGTGTCAGAGGAAGCCCCTAAAAATGTCAAAGACCCCAGCCACCCCAGTCATAGACAGTTCTCTCTGCTACTGCACGGCAAGCGGTACCGGAGCGCGAAGTCTAGGACAAAGCGGCTTCTAAACAGCTTCTACCCCCCAAGCCATAAGACTCCTGAACATCTAATCAAATTGCCACCCAGACTATTTGCATTCCCCCCCTTCTTCTTTTATACCGCTGCTACTCTCTGTTGTTATACAAAGTCACTTTAATAACTCTCCCTCAACTAACCGGTGCCCCCGCACATTGACTCTGTACCGGTACCCCCTGTATATTGACTCTGTACCGTAACACCCTGTATATAGCATCCACATTGACTCTGTACCGGTACCCCCTGTATATAGCCTCCACATTGACTCTGTACCGTAATACCCTGTATATAGCCTCCACATTGACTCTGTACCGTAATACCCTGTATATAGCCTCCACATTGACTCTGTACCGTAATACCCTGTATATAGCCTCCACATTGACTCTGTACCGTAAAACCCTGTATTTAGCCTCCACATTGACTCTGTACCGGTACCCCCTGTATATAGCCTCCACATTGACTCTGTACCGTAATACCCTGTATATAGCCTCCACATTGACTCTGTACCGTAATACCCTGTATATAGCCTCCACATTGACTCTGTACCAGTACCATCTGTATATAGCCTCCACATTGACTCTGTACCGGTACCCCCTGTATATAGCCTCCACATTGACTCTGTACCGGTACCCCCTGTATATAGCCTCCACATTGACTCTGTACCGGTACCCCTTGTAAATAGTATCCACATTGACTCTGTACCGTAACACCCTGTATATAGCCTTCACATTGACTCTGTACAGGTACCCCCTGTATATAGTATCCACATTGACTCTGTACAGGTACCCCTGTATATAGCCTCCACATTGACTCTGTACCGGTACACCCTGTATATAGTCTCCACATTGACTCTGTACAGGTACCCCCTGTATATAGTATCCACATTGACTCTGTACAGGTACCCCCTGTATATAGTCTCCACATTGACTCTGTACAGGTACCCCCTGTATATAGCCTCCACATTGACTCTGTACAGGTACCCCCTGTATATAGTATCCACATTGACTCTGTACAGGTACCCCCTGTATATAGTCTCCACATTGACTCTGTACAGGTACCCCCTGTATATAACCTTCACATTGACTCTGTACAGGTACCCCCTGTATATAGCCTCCACATTGACTCTGTACTGGTACCCCCTGTATATAGTATCCATATTGACTCTGTACAGGTACCCCCTGTATATAGCCTCCACATTGACTCTGTACTGGTACCCCCTGTATATAGTATCCACATTGACTCTGTACTGGTACCCCCTGTATATAGTATCCACATTGACTCTGTACAGGTACCCCCTGTATATAGCCTCCACATTGACTCTGTACAGGTACCCCCTGTATATAGTATCCACATTGACTCTGTACAGGTACCCCCTGCATATAGCCTCCACATTGACTCTGTACAGGTACCCCCTGTATATAACCTCCACATTGACTCTGTACAGGTACCCCCTGTATATAGCCTCCACATTGACTCTGTACCGTAATACCCTGTATATAGCCTCCACATTGACTCTGTACCGTAACACCCTGTATATAGCCTCCACATTGACTCTGTACCGTAACACCCTGTATATAGCCTCCACATTGACTCTGTACCGTAACACCCTGTATATAGCCTCCACATTGACTCTGTACCGTAATACCCTGTATATAGCCTCCACATTGACTCTGTACCGTAACACCCTGTATATAGCCTCCACATTGACTCTGTACCGTAATACCCTGTATATAGCCTCCACATTGACTCTGTACCGTAACACCCTGTATATAGCCTCCACATTGACTCTGTACCGTAATACCCTGTATATAGCCTCCACATTGACTCTGTACCAGTACCCCCTGTATATAGCCTCCACATTGACTCTGTACCGTAACACCCTGTATATAGCCTCCACATTGACTCTGTACCGTAACACCCTGTATATAGCCTCCACATTGACTCTGTACCGTAACACCCTGTATATAGCCTCCACATTGACTCTGTACCGTAACACCCTGTATATAGCCTCCACATTGACTCTGTACCGTAACACCCTGTATATAGCCTCCACATTGACTCTGTACCGTAACACCCTGTATATAGCCTCCACATTGACTCTGTACCGTAACACCCTGTATATAGCCTCCACATTGACTCTGTACCGTAACACCCTGTATATAGCCTCCACATTGACTCTGTACCGTAACACCCTGTATATAGCCTCCACATTGACTCTGTACCGTAACACCCTGTATATAGCCTCCACATTGACTCTGTACCGTAACACCCTGTATATAGCCTCCACATTGACTCTGTACCGTAACACCCTGTATATAGCCTCCACATTGACTCTGTACCGTAATACCCTGTATATAGCCTCCACATTGACTCTGTACCGTAATACCCTGTATATAGCCTCCACATTGACTCTGTACCGTAATACCCTGTATATAGCCTCCACATTGACTCTGTACCGTAATACCCTGTATATAGCCTCCACATTGACTCTGTACCGTAATACCCTGTATATAGCCTCCACATTGACAATTTTTTTAGCTGCATTGTTGGTTAGGGGCTTGTAAGTAATCATTTCACTGTAAGGTCTACTACACCTGTTGTATTCATCATTTCACTGTCAGGTCTACTACACCTGTTGTATTCATCATTTCACTGTAAGGTCTACTACACCTGTTGTATTCAGCATTTCACTGTGAGGTCTACTACACCTGTTGTATTTATCATTTCACTGTAAGGTCTACTACACCTGTTGTATTCAGCATTTCACTGTAAGGTCTACTACACCTGTTGTATTCAGCATTTCACTGTTAGGTCTACTACACCTGTTGTATTCAGCATTTCACTCTAAGGTCTACTACACCTGTTGTATTCAGCATTTCACTGTAAGGTCTATCTACACCTGTTGTATTCAGCATTTCACTGTAAGGTCTACTACACCTGTTGTATTCATCATTTCATTGTGAGGTCTACTACACCTGTTGTATTCAGCATTTCACTGTTAGGTCTACTACACCTGTTGTATTCAGCATTTCACTGTAAGGTCTACTACACCTGTTGTATTCAGCATTTCACTGTTAGGTCTACTACACCTGTTGTATTCAGCATTTCACTGTAAGGTCTATCTACACCTGTTGTATTCAGCATTTCACTGTAAGGTCTACTACACCTGTTGTATTCATCATTTCATTGTGAGGTCTACTACACCTGTTGTATTCAGCATTTCACTGTAAGGTCTACTACACCTGTTGTATTCAGCATTTCACTGTTAGGTCTACTACACCTGTTGTATTCAGCATTTCACTGTTAGGTCTACTACACCTGTTGTATTCAGCATTTCACTCTAAGGTCTATCTACACCTGTTGTATTCAGCATTTCACTCTAAGGTCTACTACACCTGTTGTATTCAGCATTTCACTCTAAGGTCTACTACACCTGTTGTATTCAGCATTTCACTCTAAGGTCTACTACACCTGTTGTATTCAGCATTTCACTCTAAGGTCTACTACACCTGTTGTATTCAGCATTTCACTCTAAGGTCTATCTACACCTGTTGTATTCAGCATTTCACTCTAAGGTCTACACCTGTTGTATTCAGCATTTCACTGTGAGGTCTACTACACCTGTTGTATTCAGCATTTCACTGTTAGGTCTACTACACCTGTTGTATTCAGCATTTCACTGTAAGGTCTACTACACCTGTTGTATTTATCATTTCACTGTAAGGTCTACTACACCTGTTGTATTCAGCATTTCACTGTAAGGTCTACTACACCTGTTGTATTCAGCATTTCACTCTAAGGTCTACTACACCTGTTGTATTCAGCATTTCACTGTAAGGTCTACTACACCTGTTGTATTCAGCATTTCACTGTAAGGTCTACTACACCTGTTGTATTCAGCATTTCACTCTAAGGTCTACTACACCTGTTGTATTCAGCATTTCACTCTAAGGTCTACTACACCTGTTGTATTCAGCATTTCACTGTTAGGTCTACTACACCTGTTGTATTCAGCATTTCACTGTTAGGTCTACTACACCTGTTGTATTCAGCATTTCACTGTAAGGTCTACTACACCTGTTGTATTCAGCATTTCACTCTAAGGTCTACTACACCTGTTGTATTCAGCATTTCACTGTTAGGTCTACTACACCTGTTGTATTCAGCATTTCACTGTGAGGTCTACTACACCTGTTGTATTCAGCATTTCACTGTGAGGTCTACTACACCTGTTGTATTCAGCATTTCACTGTAAGGTCTACTACACCTGTTGTATTCAGCATTTCACTGTAAGGTCTACTACACCTGTTGTATTCAGCATTTCACTGTAAGGTCTACTATACCTGTTGTATTCAGCATTTCACTGTAAGGTCTACTACACCTGTTGTATTCAGCATTTCACTGCTAGGTCTACTACACCTGTTGTATTCAGCATTTCACTCTAAGGTCTACTACACCTGTTGTATTCAGCATTTCACTGTTAGGTCTACTACACCTGTTGTATTCAGCATTTCACTCTAAGGTCTACTACACCTGTTGTATTCAGCATTTCACTGTTAGGTCTACTACACCTGTTGTATTCAGCATTTCACTGTAAGGTCTACTACACCTGTTGTATTCAGCATTTCACTGTGAGGTCCTACTACACCTGTTGTATTCAGCATTTCACTGTGAGGTCTACTACACCTGTTGACTTGATATAGTTGTTTAGGTGTTGATGGTATATGGACTGTATATCAGCTATAGTTGTAGGTGTTGATGGTATATGGACTGTATATCAGCTATAGTTGTAGGTGTTGATGGTATATGGACTGTATATCAGCTATAGTTGTAGGTGTTGATGGTATATAGACTGTATATCAGCTATAGTTGTAGGTGTTGATTGCAAAGCAACAGAACTGGCGCCATACCATCATGTACCTGTTAATGACTCCAGGTGGTTGGTTTCAGGAGGAGCTCGAGAGCGAGTGGCCGGCCGCTCTTCAACCTTTAACCTCACAGCACATTACATCCACTGTGGAGGAAACAGAGAAAAACCATTTAAAATAACATCTAGTTTATTATAGTTTTTTCTGTAGTGGAGGTTGCAGGGCTGTTCAACAGAAGACTGAGAGATAGATTGAATGATAGATGATGATAGATGACTCATCTCATCTGGGGAACAGAACAGTCAGAACCTGTTGATGGCCAGACTTCTGCTGCCCACACACAACACAACCTCTTACTCACTGTCACTCAATTTTCTGTCAAACAGAGAGGACCGTAGAGGACAGGAGGGGAAAAGAGAGGACAGGAGAGGAGGACAGGAGAGGACAGGAGAGGACAGGACAAGAGCACTGGAGAAGACAGGAGAGGACGGGAGAGGAGAGAACAGGAGAGCACTGGAGAGGACAGGAGAGGACAGGAGAAGACAGGAGAGGACAGGAGAAGACAGGACTGGAGAGGACAGGAGAAGACACGACATTAGAAGACAGGACAGGAGAGGACAGGAGGGGACAGGAGAGAACAGGACAGGAGAGGAGAAGACAGGACAGGAAAGGACAGGACAGGAGAAGACAGGACAGGAGGGGACAGGAGAGGACAGGAACAGAGGACAGGAGTGGAGAGGAGAGGACAGGAGAAGACAGGACAGGAGAGGCAAGGAGAGGACAGGAGAGGACAGGAGAAGAGAGGAAAGGAGAGGACAGGAGAGGACAGGACAGGAGAGGAAAGGACAGGAGAGAACAGGACAGGAGAGGAAAGGACAGGAGAGAACAGGACAGGAGAGCACTGGAGAGGAAAGGACAGGAGAGAACAGGACAGGAGAGCACTGGAGAGGAAAGGACAGGAGAGAACAGGACAGGAGAGCACTGGAGAGGAAAGGACTGGAGAGAACAGGACAGGAGAGCACTGGAGAGGAAAGGGGAGGAGAGATGATTAAGCTAATGCTTCAAAGCCAAACTAACTAATGTTCATGACAACTTCAAGTTATTCAAGTAATTCAATCTGTTTTCCATATATCAAGATGCCCAACTTTGCCATAATGGTGAGTGACTGTCAGAATGGTAAATGAACCACAGACTGTTTCTGGTTGAACCAGACCAGGACCACACAGAGAGCTGCTGAACACTCAGGCTGAGATGACCGTGACCTCCACTATCGCCGGGTGTCTCCAGGGGACTTGGGATACGCAGAAGACACATTTCCAAACTCACACATATTAATACAGAGTTGAAATAGGACCAATATAACCCGCCCCCCCCCGGCTGAGATGGCCGTGTTGCTGTAACAACACCTTAACATCCACAGCCAGTCGGACCCATCTGGTTCCAGTTGGATGTAACAACACCTTAACATCCACAGCCAGTCGGACCCATCTGGTTTCAGCTGGACGCAACAACACCTTAACATCCACAGCCAGTCGGACCCATCTGGTTTCAGCTGGACGCAACAACACCTTAACATCCACAGCCAGTCGGACCCATCTGGTTCCAGCTGGACGCAACAACACCTTAACATCCACAGCCAGTAGGACCCATCTGGTTTCAGCTGGATGCAACAACACCTTAACATCCACAGCCAGTAGGACCCATCTGGTTTCAGCCAGTCAGGACCCATCTGGTTTCAGCTGGACGCAACAACACCTTAACATCCACAGCCAGTCGGACCCATCTGGTTCCAGCTGGACGCAACAACACCTTAACATCCACAGCCAGTAGGACCCATCTGGTTTCAGCTGGATGCAACAACACCTTAACATCCACAGCCAGTAGGACCCATCTGGTTCTAGCTGGATGTAACAACACCTTAACATCCACAGCCAGTCGGACCCATCTGGTTCCAGCTGGATGCAACAACACCTTAACATCCACAGCCAGTCGGACCCATCTGGTTCCAGCTGGATGTAACAACACCTTAACATCCACAGCCAGTCGAACCCATCTGGTTCCAGCTGGATGCAACATAAACCCTTAGCATCCACAGCCAGTCGGACCCATCTGGTTTCAGCTGGATGCAACAACACCTTAACATCCACAGCCAGTAGGACCCATCTGGTTCCAGCTGGGTGCAACATAAACTCTTAACATCCACAGCCAGTAGGACCCATCTGGTTCCAGCTGGATGTAACAACACCTTAACATCCACAGCCAGTCGGACCCATCTGGTTTCAGCCAGTCGGACCCATCTTGTTTCAGCTGGATGCAACATAAACCCTTAACATCCACAGCCAGTAGGACCCATCTGGTTCCAGCTGGATGTAACAACACCTTAACATCCACAGCCAGTCGGACCCATCTGGTTCCAGCTGGATGCAACATAAACCCTTAACCTCCACAGCCAGTAGGACCCATCTGGTTTCAGCTGGACGCAACATAAACCCTTAACATCCACAGCCAGTCGGACCCATCTGGTTTCAGCTGGATGCAACAACACCTTAACATCCACAGCCAGTCGGACCCATCTGGTTCCAGCTGGATGCAACATAAACTCTTAACATCCACAGCCAGTAGGACCCATCTTGTTTCAGCTGGATGCAACATAAACCCTTAACATCCACAGCCAGTAGGACCCATCTGGTTTCAGCTGGATGCAACAACACCTTAACATCCACAGCCAGTCGGACCCATCTGGTTTCAGCTGGATGCAACAACACCTTAACATCCACAGCCAGTCGGACCCATCTGGTTCCAGCTGGATGCAACATAAACTCTTAACATCCACAGCCAGTAGGACCCATCTGGTTTCAGCTGGATGCAACATAAACCCTTAACATCCACAGCCAGTAGGACCCATCTGGTTTCAGCTGGACGCAACAACACCTTAACATCCACAGCCAGTAGGACCCATCTGGTTTCAGCTGGATGCAACAACACCTTAACATCCACAGCCAGTCGGACCCATCTGGTTCCAGCCAGTAGGACCCATCTGGTTCCAGCTGGACGCAACATAAACTCTTAACATCCACAGCCAGTAGGACCCATCTGGTTTCAGCTGGACGCAACATAAACCCTTAACATCCACAGCCAGTCGCACCCATCTGGTTTCAGCTGGATGCAAAAAACACCTTAACATCCACAGCCAGTCGGACCCATCTGGTTCCAGCTGGATGTAACAACACCTTAACATCCACAGCCAGTCGGACCCATCTGGTTTCAGCTGGATGCAACAACACCTTAACATCCACAGCCAGTAGGACCCATCTGGTTCCAGCCAGTAG
Source organism: Oncorhynchus kisutch (assembly GCF_002021735.2). Lineage (NCBI taxonomy): Eukaryota > Metazoa > Chordata > Actinopteri > Salmoniformes > Salmonidae > Oncorhynchus > Oncorhynchus kisutch. The sequence goes on along the minus strand of NW_022262692.1, from coordinate 116,320 downwards.
GACCCATCTGGTTTCAGCCAGTCGGACCCATCTGGTTTCAGCTGGATGCAACATAAACCCTTAACATCCACAGCCAGTAGGACCCATCTGGTTCCAGCCAGTCGGACCCATCTGGTTTCAGCTGGATGCAACAACACCTTAACATCCACAGCCAGTAGGACCCATCTGGTTCCAACTGGATGTAACAACACCTTAACATCCACAGCCAGTAGGACCATCTGGTTTCAGCTGGATGTAACAACACCTTAACATCCACAGCCAGTAGGACCCATCTGGTTCCAGCTGGATGTAACACACCTTAACATCCACAGCCAGTAGGACCCATCTGGTTCCAGCTGGATGTAACAACACCTTAACATCCACAGCCAGTAGGACCCATCTGGTTCCAGCTGGATGTAACACACCTTAACATCCACAGCCAGTCAGACCCATCTGGTTTCAGCTGGATGCAACAACACCTTAACATCCACAGCCAGTAGGACCCATCTGGTTCCAGCTGGATGTACAACACCTTAACATCCACAGCCAGTAGGACCCATCTGGTTCCAGCTGGATGTAACAACACCTTAACATCCACAGCCAGTCGGACCCATCTGGTTTCAGCTGGATGCAACAACACCTTAACATCCACAGCCAGTAGGACCCATCTGGTTTCAGCTGGATGCAACAACACCTTAACATCCACAGCCAGTCGGACCCATCTGGTTCCAGCTGGATGCAACAACACCTTAACATCCACAGCCAGTCGGACCCATCTGGTTCCAGCTGGATGCAACATAAACTCTTAACATCCACAGCCAGTCGGACCCATCTGGTTTCAGCTGGATGCAACAACACCTTAACATCCACAGCCAGTCGGACCCATCTGGTTCCAGCTGGATGCAACAACACCTTAACATCCACAGCCAGTAGGACCCATCTGGTTCAGCTGGATGCAACAACACCTTAACATCCACAGCCAGTAGGACCCATCTGGTTCCAGCTGGATGGAACATAACTCTTAACATCCAGAGGAAGGAGATTGTTTTTCTGTTTTCAACCAGTAGTCCCAAATCGCACCCTATTCCCTATACAGTGCACTACTTTTGACCAGAGCTCTATGGGTCCTGGTCGAAAGTAGTGCACTATATCAGGAATAGGGTGCCATTTGGGATTACAACCCATTGTTCTCCATAACAGGGATTTGCCAAGTAACCTAGTATCATAACGACCAATAGGCTCCTGTCTGTAACTCACCAAACACATGAGGACATGGTGTTATTAACTGATGTTACTGTGGTGTTGTCAGAACAGCAGGACGGGTATAAGACCAACACACAGCATCAGGACCAGGCAAAGATAATGGCCAGATCAAATGAATTCCTTTTTTATATTTAGGAAATCATTAGCCAATCGAAGACAACGCAAGAAGATGTTTTGTCAGAGGTGATTTTTAATCTAGGTTTTCTGTTGTTGTTGTTGTGGAGGGGTTCTATAGTCTGTACTGGGGTTCTGTTGTTGTTGTGGAGGGGTTCTATAGTCTGTCCTGGGGTTCTGTTGTTGTGGAGGGGTTCTATAGTCTGTCCTGGGGTTCTGTTGTTGTTGTGGAGGGGTTCTATAGTCTGTACTGGGGTTCTGTTGTTGTTGTTGTGGGAGGGGTTCTATAGTCTGTACTGGGGTTCTGTTGTTGTTGTTGTGGTGGATGGGTTCTATAGTCTGTCCTGGGGTTCTGTTGTGTTGTGTGGAGGGGTTCTATAGTCTGTACTGGTGTTCTGTTGGTTGTTGTGTGGGGAGGGGTTCTATAGTCTGTACTGGGGTTCTGTTGTTGTTGTGGAGGGGTCTATAGTCTGTCCTGGGGTTCTGTTGTTGTTGTTGTTGTGGAGGGGTTCTATAGTCTGTACTGGGGGTTCTGTTGTTGTTGTTGTGGAGGGGTTCTATAGTCTGTACTGGGGTTCTGTTGTTGTTGTGGTGGAGGGTTCTATAGTCTGTACTGGGGTTCTGTTGTTGTTTTTTGGTGGAGGGGTTCTATAGTCTGTCCTGGGGTTCTGTTGTTGTTGTGGTGGAGGGTTCTATAGTCGGTACTACTGGGGTTCTGTTGTTGTTGTGTGGAGGGGTTCTATAGTCTGTACTGGGGTTCTGTTGTTNGACCCATCTGGTTCAGCTGACGCAACATAAACCCTTACCATCCACAGCCAGTCGGACCATCTGGTTTCAGCTGGATGCAACAACACCTTAACATCCCAGCCAGTCCGGACCCATCTGGTTCCAGCTGGATGCAACATAAACTCTTAACACCACAGCCAGTAGACCCATCTTGTTCAGCTGGATGCAACATAAACCCTTAACATCCACAGCCAGTAGGACCCTCTGTTTCAGCTGGATGCAACAACACCTTAACATCCACAGCCAGTCGGACCATCTGGTTTCAGCTGGATGCAACAACACCTTAACATCCACAGCCAGTCGGACCCATCTGGTTCCAGCTGGATGCAACATAAACTCTTAACATCCACAGCCAGTAGGACCCATCTGGTTCAGCTGGATGCAACATAAACCCTTAACATCCACAGCCAGTAGACCCATCTGGTTTCAGCTGGACGCAAACAACACCTTAACATCCACAGCCAGTAGACCCATCTGGTTTCAGCTGGATGCAACAACACCTTAACATCCACAGCCAGTCGGACCCACTGGTTCCAGCCATAGGACCCATCTGGTTCCAGCTGGACGCAACATAAACTCTTAACATCCACAGCCAGTAGGACCCATCTGGTTTCAGCTGGACGCAACATAAACCCTTAACATCCACAGCCATCGCACCCATCTGTTTTCAGCTGGATGCAAAAACACCTTAACACATCCACAGCCAGTCGGACCCATCTGGTTCCAGCTGGATGTAACAACACCTAACATCCACAGCCATCGGACCCATCTGGTTTCAGCTGGATGCACACACCTTAACATCCACAGCCAGTAGGACCCATCTGGTTCCAGCCAGTAGGACCCATCTGTTTTCAGCCGTCGGACCCATCTGGTTTCAGCTGGATGCAACATAACCCTTAACATCCACAGCCAGTAGGACCCATCTGGTTCCAGCCAGTCGGACCCATCTGGTTTCAGCTGGATGCAACAACACCTTAACATCCACAGCCGTAGGACCCATCTGGTTCCAACTGGATGTAACAACACCTTAACATCCACAGCCAGTAGGACCCATCTGGTTTCAGCTGGATGTAAACCACACTTAACATCCACACCAGTAGGACCCATCTGGTTCCAGCTGGATGTAACAACACCTTAACATCCACAGCCAGTAGGACCCATCTGGTTCCAGCTGGATTGTAACAACACCTAACATCCCAGCCAGTAGGACCCATCTGGTTCCAGCTGATGTAACAACACCTTAACATCCACAGCCAGTCAGACCCATCTGGTTTCAGCTGGATGCAACAACACCTTAACATCCACAGCCAGTAGGACCCATCTGGTTCCAGCTGATGTAACAACACCTTAACATCCACACCAGTAGGACCCATCTGGGTTCCAGCTGGATGTAACAACACCTTAACATCCACAGCCAGTCGGACCCATCTGGTTTCAGCTGGATGCAACAACACCTTAACATCCACAGCCAGTAGGACCCATCTGGTTTCAGCTGGATGCAACAACACCTTAACATCCACAGCCAGTCGGACCCATCTGGTTCCAGCTGGATGCAACAACACCTTAACATCCACAGCCAGTCGGACCCATCTGGTTCCAGCTGGATGCAACATAAACTCTTAACATCCACAGCCAGTCGGACCCATCTGGTTTCAGCTGGATGCAACAACACCTTAACATCCACAGCCAGTCGGACCCATCTGGTTCCAGCTGGATGCAACACACCTTAACATCCCACAGCCAGTAGGACCCATCTGGTTTCAGCTGGATGCAACAACACCTTAACATCCACAGCCAGTAGGACCCATCTGGTTCCAGCTGGATGGAACATAACTCTTAACATCCAGAGGAAGGAGATTGTTTTCTGTTTTCAACCAGTAGTCCCAAATCGCACCCTATTCCCTATACAGTGCACTACTTTTGACCAGAGCTCTATGGGTCCTGGTCGAAAGTAGTGCACTATATAAGGAATAGGGTGCCATTTGGGATTACAACCCATTGTTCTCCATAACAGGGATTGCCAAGTAACCTAGTATCATAACGACCAATAGGCTCCTGTCTGTAACTCACCAAACACATGAGGACATGGTGTTATTAACTGATGTTACTGTGGTGTTGTCAGAACAGCAGGACGGGTATGAAGACCAACACAGCATCAGGACCAGGCAAAGATAATGGCCAGATCAAATGAATTCCTTTTTTATATTTAGGAAATCATTAGCCAATCGAAGACAACGCAAGAAGATGTTTTGTCAGAGGTGATTTTTATCTAGGTTTTCTGTTGTTGTTGTTGTGGAGGGGTTCTATAGTCTGTACTGGGGTTCTGTTGTTGTTGTGGAGGGGTTCTATAGTCTGTCCTGGGGTTCTGTTGTTGTGGAGGGGTTCTATAGTCTGTCCTGGGGTTCTGTTGTTGTTGTGGAGGGGTTCTATAGTCTGTACTGGGGTTCTGTTGTTGTTGTTGTTGTGGAGGGGTTCTATAGTCTGTACTGGGTTTCTGTTGTTGTTGTTGTGGTGGATGGGTTCTATAGTCTGTCCTGGGGTTCTGTTGTTGTTGTTGTGGAGGGGTTCTATAGTCTGTACTGGGGTTCTGTTGTTGTTGTGGTGGAGGGGTTCTATAGTCTGTACTGGGGTTCTGTTGTTGTGTGGAGGGTTCTATAGTCTGTCCTGGGGTTCTGTTGTTGTTGTTGTTGTGAGGGGGTCTATAGTCTGTACTGGGGTTCTGTTGTTGTTGTTGTGGAGGGGTTCTATAGTCTGTACTGGGGTTCTGTTGTTGTTGTGGTGGAGGGGTTCTATAGTCTGTACTGGGGTTTCTGTTGTTGTTGTGGTGGAGGGGTTCTATAGTCTGTCCTGGGGTTCTGTTGTGTGTTGTGGTGGAGGGGTTCTATAGTCGGTACTGGGATTCTGTTGTTGTTGTTGTGGAGGGGTTCTATAGTCTGTACTGGGGTTCTGTTGTTGTTGTTGTGGAGGGTTCTATAGTCTGTCCTGGGGTTCTGTTGTTGTTGTGGAGGGGTTCTATAGTCTGTCCTGGGGTTCTGTTGTTGTTGTTGTGGAGGGGTTCTATAGTCTGTACTGGGGTTCTGTTGTTGTTGTGGTGGAGGGGTTCTATAGTCTGTCCTGGGGTTCTGTTGTTGTTGTTGTGGAGGGGTTCTATAGTCTGTCCTGGGGTTCTGTTGTTGTTGTGGTGGAGGGGTTCTATAGTCTGTCCTGGGGTTCTGTTGTTGTTGTGGTGGAGGGGTTCTATATCTGTCTGGGTTCTGTTGTTGTTGTGGTGGAGGGGTTCTATAGTCTGTACTGGGGTTCTGTAGTGTTGGCTGGAGGGGGACAGTTCCGTGGGGGGTAAGGGGTTCAGAGGACAGTCCTATAGGAGGGGGTAGGGGGGTCGGGACAGTTCCGTGGGGGGGGGGGGGGGGTAGCAGTGACCATCTGCTTTTAATTCAATAGGATTCATTTAATCCCATTAGATTTAGGAGACCTTGAAAGAGCCACACAGCATTACTCCTCTGGTGCCCAGTCAAATAATATCCATGACAACAGGCTGCTGAGTTAAAACACACGACAGATGTTTCATCAACACTATTAAGGGTATCAAGAGTCAGGGAGGTTTATTTCCATATCCCTCCTTCCATGCTGACTATCACTCTGTCATATCAGTTACTCATTAGCAGAGAGAGAGAGAGAGAGAGAGAGAGAGAGAGAGAGAGAGAGAGAGAGAGAGAGCTAAGGGAGAGAGGGAGAGAGAGAGAGCTATGGGAGAGAGAGAGAGAGAACTAAGGGAGAGAGGGGAGACAGAGAGAGAGAGAGAGAGAGCTAAGGGAGAGAGGGAGACAGAGAGAGAGAGAGAGAGCTATGGGAGAGAGGGAGACAGAGAGAGAGAGAGAGAGCTAAGGGAGAGAGGGAGACAGAGAGAGAGAGAGAGCTATGGGGAGAGAGAGAGAGCTAAGGGAGAGAGAGAGAGAGCTAAGGGAGAGAGGGAGAGAGAGAGAGCTAAGGAAGAGAGAGAGAGAGCTAAGGGAGAGAGGGAGACAGAGAGAGAGAGCTATGGGAGAGAGGGAGAGAGAGAGAGCTAAGGGAGAGAGGGAGACAGAGAGAGAGAGAGAGAGAGCTAAGGGAGAGAGGGAGACAGAGAGAGAGAACTATGGGAGAGAGGGAGAGAGAGAGAGCTAAGGGAGGAGAGAGAGAGAGAGAGAGAGGCTATGGGAGAGAGGGAGAGCTAAGGGAGAGAGAGAGAGCTAAGGGAGAGAGAGCTAAGGGAGAGAGAGAGAGAGCTAAGGGAGAGAGAGAGAGCTAAGGAAGAGAGAGAGAGAGCTAAGGGAGAGAGGGAGACAGAGAGAGAGAGAGAGCTATGGGAGAGAGGGAGAGAGAGAGCTAAGGGAGACAGAGAGAGAGAGCTATGGGAGAGAGGGAGAGAGAGAGAGCTATGGGAGAGAGGGAGAGAGAGAGAGCTAAGGGAGAGAGGGAGAGAGAGAGCTAAGGGAGAGAGGGAGAGAGAGAGAGCAAAGGGAGAGAGGGAGCGAGAGAGAGCTAAGGAAGAGAGAGAGAGAGCTAAGGGAGAGAGGGAGAGAGAGAGCTAAGAGAAGGAGGGAAAGAGAGAGAGAGAGAGAGAGAGAGAGAGAGAGAGAGAGAGAGAGAGAGAGAGAGAGAGAGAGAGAGAGAGAGAGAGAGAGAGAGAAGCGAGAGAGGGAGAGGGAGAGGGAGAGAGAGCTATCGGGGAGAGAGAGAGAGAGAGAGAGAGAGCGAGGGAGAGCAGAGAGAGAGAAGAGAACCTTCACACACTGTTGGTTTTGTGTGATCATTGATATATCTGTTTAATTGGTGTTTATTAAAGTACTGTATATCAGAAACCTAGTGATCTGTGACAGAAGGCATTATACCGACCTGTTCAATACAGTTCCAGCTACAACAGCCTTCATCAGGATCTAAGAAGACATTTTAAGACCTGGTCCTTGCATCTTCAGAGAACATATCTGGGGAGTTTACCGTCCTCCTCACATCTCTACTCGCTAAGCGTTGTTAGGAAGTAGATCTCAGGAAGTCTCTTATCTCGCTCACCAAAGTTCCCAGGGTCAATGTCTCTCCTCCCGGCTGCAGCCCACTCAGAGGCCCTGTAACAGCCTGTTTCTCTCAGCCCTGCCTTGTCCTTGACTCCCTCAGCCCTGCCTTGTCCTTGACTCCCTCAGCCCTGCCTTGTCCCTGACTTCCTGTTTCCCTCAGCCCTGCCTTGTCCCTGACTTCCTGTTTTCCTCAGCCCTGCCTTGTCCCTGACTTCCTGTTTCCCTCAGCCCTGCCTTGTCCCTGACTTCCTGTTTCCCTCAGCCCTGCCTTGTCCCTGTAACAGCCTGTTTCCCTCAGCCCAGCCTTGTCCCTGTAACAGCCTGTTTCCCTCAGCCCTGCCTTGTCCCTGACTCCCTGTTTCCCTCAGCCCTGCCTTGTCCCTGTAACAGCCTGTTTCCCTCAGCCCTGCCTTGTCCCTGACTCCCTGTTTCCCTCAGCCCTGCCTTGTCCCTGACTCCCTGTTTCACTCAGCCCTGCCTTGTCCCTGACTCTCTGTTTCCCTCAGCCCTGCCTTGTCCCTGACACCCTGTTTCCCTCAGCCATGCCTTGTCCTGACTCTCTGTTTCCCTCAGCCCAGCCTTGTCCCTGACTCCCTGTTTCCCTCAGCCCTGCCTTGTCCCTGACTCCCTGTTTCCCTCAGCCCTGCCTTGTCCCTGACTCCCTGTTTCCCTCAGCCCTGCCTTGTCCCTGACTCCCTGTTTCCCTCAGCCCTGCCTTGTCCCTGACTCTCTGTTTCCCTCAGCCCAGCCTTGTCCCTGACTCCCTGTTTCCCTCAGCCCTGCCTTGTCCCTGACTCCCTGTTTCCCTCAGCCCTGCCTTGTCCCTGACTCCCTGTTTCCCTCAGCCCTGCTTGTCCCTGACTCTCTGTTTCCCTCAGCCCAGCCTTGTCCCTGACTCCCTGTTTCCCTCAGCCCTGCCTTGTCCCTGACTTCCTGTTTCCCTCAGCCCTGCCTTGTCCCTGACTCCCTGCTTCCCTCAGCCCTGCCTTGTCCCTGACTTCCTGTTTCCCTCAGCCCTGCCTTGTCCCTGACTTCCTGTTTCCCTCAGCCCTGCCTTGTCCCTGTAACAGCCTGTTTCCCTCAGCCCTGCTTTGTCCCTGACTCCATGCTTCCCTCAGCCCTGCCTTGTCCCTGACTTCCTGTTTTCCTCAGCCCTGCCTTGTCCCTGACTTCCTGTTTCCCTCAGCCCTGCCTTGTCCCTGACTTCCTGTTTCCCTCAGCCCTGCCTTGTCCCTGTAACAGCCTGTTTCCCTCAGCCCTGCCTTGTCCCTGACTCCCTGTTTCCCTCAGCCCTGCCTTGTCCCTGACTCCCTGTTTCCCTCAGCCCTGCCTTGTCCCTGACTCCCTGTTTCCATCAGCCCTGCCTTGCCCCTGACTCCCTGTTTCCATCAGCCCTGCCTTGTCCCTGACTCCCTGTTTCCCTCAGCCCTGCCTTGTCCCTGACTTCCTGTTTCCCTCAGCCCTGCCTTGTCCCTGACTTGTCCCTGCATTAGTCCTGCCAGTCTGCATTAGTCCTGCCAGTCTCCAGGAGGACTGTCTGCATTAGTCCTTCCAGTCTGCATTAGTCCTGCCAGTCTGCATTAGTCCTGTCAGTCTGCATTAGTCCTGCCAGTCAGCATTAGTCATGTCAGTCTGCATTAGTCATGTCAGTCTGCAATAGTCAAGTCAGTCTGCATTAGTCCTGTCCGTCTGCATTATTCCGGCCAGTCTGCAGGAGGTCTGCCTACATTAGTCCTGCCAGTCTTCAGGAAACCTGTCTGCATTAGTCCTGCCAGTCTGCATTAGTCCTGCCAGTCTGCAGGAGGCCTGTCTGCATTAGTCCTGCCAGTCTGCAGGAACCCTGTCTGCATTAGCCATGTCAGTCTGCATTAGTCCTGTCAGTCTGCATTAGTCCTGTCAGTCTGCATTAGTCCTGCCAGTCTCCATTCGTCCTGTCAGTCTGCATTAGTCCTGCCAGTCTCCATTCGTCCTGTCAGTCTGCAGGATGCCAGTCTGCATTAGTCAAGTCAGTCTGCATTAGTCCTGTCAGTCTGCATTAGTCCTGCCAGTCTGCATTAGTCCTGTCAGTCTGCATTAGTCCTGTCAGTCTGCAGGAGGCCAGTCTGTATTAGTCAAGTCAGTCTGCATTAGTCCCGTCAGTCTGCATTTGTCATGTCAGTCTGCATTAGTCCTGCCAGTCTGCATTCGTCCTGCCAGTCTGCATTAGTCCTGCCAGTCTGCATTAGTCCTGCCAGTCTACATTAGTCCTGCCAGTCTACATTAGTCCTGCCTGTCTTCAGGAACCCTGTCCGCATTAGTCCTGCCAGTCTTCAGGAGGACTGCCAGTCTGCATTAGTCCTGCCAGTCTTCAGGAGGCCTACCTAGCCTGGCCTCTGTTCCCCGCCTGTGTTGGCTACAAACCTGGATTCAAACAGTATTTGTTCTCTTCAGAATCCTATTTAAACCCTGAGGTCTGGTTGGATCAGCCAGCGTAGCGGGAGCTTGTCCCCTGCCCTGGCCTGGCAGGAGGGGAACAAACTAATTGCCAGACAGTCTTTCAGGCCCTCAGCCCCTACTGGGCTCTGCTGGTCTGGTCCAGGCTGGCAGAGTGACACCACGCTGTGATCCAACAATAGAACACACTCTGTCCCTAATGGAGCCCTGTCCTTTATGTTGTGCACTGCTACTGATCAGGGGTGTGTGTGTGTGTGTGTGTGTGTGTGTGTGTGTGTGTGTGTGTGTGTGTGTGTGTGTGTGTGTGTGTGTGTGTGTGTGTGGGCCACTACATAGGGAACAGTTAGCCATTTGAGATACAAGCAGAACCTTATTGTCAAACTGCAACAGGAAGGAAAGGGACAGATGGACTGATCACGTGACTCACCCTGACCCCTGACCCCTGGCTAGTAGCTACACCTGGACATGGCATGATAGCATGACTAGTATGTCATGTTCACACATGTTGTTGAACACAGACAAAAAAAAAACTGTCCCCTTTCCCTGTTTGTGTGTCCCAAAAGGCACCATATCATTTCCTAAATAGTGCACTACTTTTGACCAAGGCCCAGTGTGCACTGCATAGAGAATAAGATGCCATTTGTGATGTAGCCTGTGGCCTAATGAGCTCTCAGCAGCAGGAAACGTTGGGCTTGTCAATGGAGAAGGGCCCGGCCGTGAAGAGAAGACACCTGTGGTGTTCACTGGGCCGCCTCTTTCTGCCTCAACACAGGGTCTGGGTGGTGTTTACTGGGCCACCTCTTTCTCCTTCAACACAGGGTCTGGGTGGTGTCTACTGGGCCACCTCTTTCTGCTTCAACACAGGGTCTGGGTGGTGTCTACTGGGCCACCTCTTTCTCCTTCAACACAGGGTCTGGGTGGTGTTTACTGGGCCACCTCTTTCTGCTTCAACACAGGGTCTGGGTGGTGTCTACTGGGCCAGCTCTTTCTGCTTCAACACAGGGTCTGGGTGGTGTCTACTGGGCCACCTCTTTCTGCTTCAACACAGGGTCTGGGTGGTGTCTACTGGGCCACCTCTTTCTGCTTCAACACAGGGTCTGGGTGGTGTCTACTGGGCCACCTCTTTCTGATTCAACACGTGATAGTGGCAACACATGGAGTTGGGTTGATATAGACATGGTAGAATACATGATAGTGACAACACATGGAGTTGGGTTGGATATAGTCATGGTAGGATACATGATAGTGACAACACATGGAGTTGGGTTGATATAGTCATGGTAGGATACATGATAGTGACAACACATGGAGGTGGGTTGATATAGACATGGTAGGATACATGATAGTGACAACACATGGAGTTGGGTTGATATAGACATGGTAGGATACATGATAGTGACAACACATGGAGGTGGGTTGATATAGACATGGTAGGATACATGATAGTGACAACACATGGAGTTGGGTTGATATAGACATGGTAGGATACATGATAGTGACAACACATGGAGGTGGGTTGATATAGACATGGTAGGATACATGATAGTGACAACACATGGAGTTGGGTTGATATAGACATGGTAGGATACATGATAGTGACAACACATGGAGTTGGGTTGATATAGACATGGTAGAATACATGATAGTGGCAACACATGGAGTTGGGTTGGATATCGTCATGGTAGGATACATGATAGTGGCAACACATAGAGTTGGGTTGATATAGACATGGTAGGATACATGATAGTGACAACACATGGAGTTGGGTTGATATAGACATGGTAGGATACATGATAGTGACAACACATGGAGTTGGGTTGATATAGACATGGTAGGATACATGATAGTGACAACACATGGAGTTGGGTTGATATAGACATGGTAGGATACATGATAGTGACAACACATGGAGTTGGGTTGATATAGTCATGGTAGGATACATGATAGTGACAACACATGGAGTTGGGTTGATATAGACATGGTAAGATACATGATAGTGACAACACATGGATTTGGGTTGATATAGACATGGTAGGATACATGATAGTGACAACACATGGAGTTGGGTTGATATAGACATGGTAGGATACATGATAGTGACAACACATGGAGTTGGGTTGATATAGACATGGTAGGATACATGATAGTGACAACACATGGAGTTGGGTTGATATAATCATGGTAGGATACATGATAGTGACAACACATGGAGTTGGGTTGATATAATCATGGTAGGATACATGATAGTGACAACACATAGAGTTGGGTTGATATAATCATGGTAGGATACATGATAGTGACAACACATTGAGCTGGGTTGATATAATCAGGGTAGGATACATGATAGTGACAACACATGGAGTTGGGTTGATATAATCATGGTAGGATACATGATAGTGACAACACATTGAGTTGGGTTGATATAATCATGGTAGGATACATGATAGTGACAACACATTGAGTTGGGTTGATATAATCATGGTAGGATACATGATAGTGACAACACATGGAGTTGGGTTGATATAATCATGGTAGGATACATGAGTGACAACACATTGAGTTGGGTTGATATAATCATGGTAGGATACATGATAGTGACAACACATTGAGTTGGGTTGATATAATCATGGTAGGATACATGATAGTGACAACACATTGAGTTGGGTTGATATAATCATGGTAGGATACATGATAGTGACAACACATTGAGTTGGGTTGATATAATCATGGTAGGATACATGATAGTGACAACACATTGAGTTGGGTTGATATAATCATGGTAGGATACATGATAGTGACAACACATGGAGTTGGGTTGATATAATCATGGTAGGATATAGTATTTCTTACAATCTTCTATTTTGACTGGAATTGTGTTGGTCCTTGTTAATAAGCACAACATTTATTCCAGTTCTCAAACAGTTTAACTGTCAGATTGGGCTGTTTTCACCTCTTCTTCTTCTCAGAATTGATCAACCAGCCCGTTACCACGGTTACGGGGAAAAAACAGTTTCCGGTGCCCTTTTTTTGTGTTTTTAGGTATGAGCACATGACCCCCCCCCCCCCCCCCCAAAAGTGTCTGTGTACGGCTCTGTAGTTACGCCTGCTGCCTAAAGAGCTACTCGACTAACTAACCATGGTAATTTCAACAGAACTATGACTGACAGCAGCACTACTCAGAAGAATGGGGATGTAGAAGACTCTGTAGAAGATACCAGAGGACATGTAGCCATCTGTAAACCCTCACAGAGACATGTTTCACATCTATCTGTCAAATACATGAACTAGAGCCTGTTGTTGTTGTTGTTGATGTTTATTTTGGAATGGATTGTGTTTACTGGGCCACCTCTTTCAAATAAATGAATTAGAGCCTGTTGTTGTTGTTGTTGATGTTTATTTTGGAATGGATTGTGTTTACTGGGCCACCTCTTTCAAATAAATGAACTAGAGCCTGTTGTTGTTGTTGTTGTTGATGTTTATTTTGGAATGGATTGTGTTTACTGGGCCACCTCTTTCAAATAAATGAATTAGAGCCTGTTGTTGTTGTTGTTGATGTTTATTTTGGAATGGATTGTGTTTACTGGGCCACCTCTTTCAAATAAATGAACTAGAGCCTGTTGTTGTTGTTGATGTTTATTTTGGAATGGATTGTGTTTACTGGGCCACCTCTTTCAAATAAATGAACTAGAGCCTGTTGTTGTTGTTGTTGTTGATGTTTATTTTGGAATGGATTGTGTTTACTGGGCCACCTCTTTCAAATAAATGAATTAGAGCCTGTTGTTGTTGTTGTTGATGATGTTTATTTTGGAATGGATTGTGTTTACTGGGCCACCACTTTCAAATAAATGAACTAGAGCCTGTTGTTGTTGTTGTTGATGTTTATTTTGGAATGGATTGTGTTTACTGGGCCACCTCTTTCAAATAAATGAACTAGAGCCTGTTGTTGTTGTTGTTTCATTCAGGATGTTTATTTTAGAATGGATTGTGTTTACTGGGCCACCTCTTTCAAATAAATGAACTAGAGCCTGTTGTTGTTGTTGTTGTTGATGTTTATTTTGGAATGGATTGTGTTTACTGGGCCACCTCTTTCAAATAAATGAACTAGAGTCTGTTGTTGTTGTTGTTGTTGTTGATGTTTATTTTGGAATGGATTGTGTTTACTGGGCCACCTCTTTCAAATAAATGAACTAGAGCCTGTTGTTGTTGTTGTTGTTGATGTTTATTTTGGAATGGATTGTGTTTACTGGGCCACCTCTTTCAAATAAATGAACTAGAGCCTGTTGTTGTTGTTGATGTTTATTTTGGAATGGATTGTGTTTACTGGGCCACCTCTTTCAAATAAATGAATTAGAGCCTGTTGTTGTTGTTGATGTTTATTTTGGAATGGATTGTGTTTACTGGGCCACCTCTTTCAAATAAATGAAATAAAGCCTGTTGTTGTTGTTGTTGTTGATGTTTATTTTGGAATGGATTGTGTTTACTGGGCCACCTCTTTCAAATAAATGAACTAGAGTCTGTTGTTGTTGTTGTTGATGTTTATTTTGGAATGGATTGTGTTTACTGGGCCACCTCTTTCAAATAAATGAACTAGAGCCTGTTGTTGTTGTTGATGTTTATTTTGGAATGGATTGTGTTTACTGGGCCACCTCTTTCAAATAAATGAATTAGAGCCTGTTGTTGTTGTTGATGTTTATTTTGGAATGGATTGTGTTTACTGGGCCACCTCTTTCAAATAAATGAACTAGAGCCTGTTGTTGTTGTTGTTGTTGATGTTTATTTTGGAATGGATTGTGTTTACTGGGCCACCTCTTTCAAATAAATGAACTAGAGTCTGTTGTTGTTGTTGTTGATGTTTATTTTGGAATGGATTGTGTTTACTGGGCCACCTCTTTCAAATAAATGAACTAGAGCCTGTTGTTGTTGTTGTTGATGTTTATTTTGGAATGGATTGTGTTTACTGGGCCACCTCTTTCAAATAAATGAACTAGAGCCTGTTGTTGTTGTTGATGTTTATTTTGGAATGGATTGTGTTTACTGGGCCACCTCTTTCAAATAAATGAAATAGAGCCTGTTGTTGTTGATGTTTATTTTGGAATGGATTGTGTTTACTGGGCCACCTCTTTCAAATAAATGAATTAGAGCCTGTTGTTGTTGTTGTTGATGTTTATTTTAGAATGGATTGTGTTTACTGGGCCACCTCTTTCAAATAAATGAATTAGAGCCTGTTGTTGTTGTTGTTGTTATTGATGTTTATTTTGGAATGGATTTTGTTTACTGGGCCACCTCTTTCAAATAAATGAATTAGAGCCTGTTGTTGTTGTTGTTGATGTTTATTTTAGAATGGATTGTGTTTACTGGGCCACCTCTTTCAAATAAATGAATTAGAGCCTGTTGTTGTTGTTGTTGTTGTTGATGTTTATTTTGGAATGGATTGTGTTTTATTGGGCCACCTCTTTCAAATAAATGAATTAGAGCCTGTTGTTGTTGTTGATGTTTATTTTGGAATGGATTGTGTTTACTGGGCCACCTCTTTCAAATAAATGAACTAGAGCCTGTTGTTGTTGTTGTTGTTGATGTTTATTTTGGAATGGATTGTGTTTTACAACTAATGCCTGTCGTGTCCCATCAACTGTCGATCGATGGGTTTGGCTCGTTTTCATGTAGAAAATGCATTTGTTTGTCAGCTGAAAGTAAACGTAGCTATCAATCACAAAGACTAAAGACCATTAGAGGACCAAGAAACACCAGGTCTCTGGAAAGCTCGTTAATTGTCAAAGGACATTTTGGTCATCCTGGGTGAAAGACAGTCAGAGACACTCACAAACAACGATCATGTGTTTTGAGAATTAATCGGGGCGGCAGCATAGCCTAGTGGTTAGAGCGTTGGACTAGTAACCAGCAGGTAGCCTAGTGGTTAGAGCGTTGGACTAGTAACCAGCAGGTAGCCTAGTGGTTAGAGCGTTGGACTAGTAACCAGCAGGTAGTCTAGTGGTTAGAGTGTTGGACTAGTAACCAGTAGGTAGCCTAGTGGTTAGAGCGTTGGACTAGTAACCAGCAGGTAGCCTAGTGGTTAGAGCGTTGGACTAGTAACCAGCAGGTAGCCTAGTGGTTAGAGCGTTGGACTAGTAACCAGCAGGTAGTCTAGTGGTTAGAGCGTTGGACTAGTAACCAGCAGGTAGTCTAGTGGTTAGAGCGTTGGACTAGTAACCAGCAGGTAGCCTAGTGGTTAGAGCATTGGACTAGTAACCAGCAGGTAGTCTAGTGGTTAGAGCGTTGGACTAGTAACCAGCAGGTAGTCTAGTGGTTAGAGCGTTGGACTAGTAA
The DNA here is from genome assembly GCF_002021735.2 of Oncorhynchus kisutch. Classification (NCBI taxonomy): domain Eukaryota; kingdom Metazoa; phylum Chordata; class Actinopteri; order Salmoniformes; family Salmonidae; genus Oncorhynchus; species Oncorhynchus kisutch. The sequence continues at coordinate 100,370 of NW_022262692.1, read as the reverse complement.
CCAGCAGGTAGTCTAGTGGTTAGAGCGTTGGACTAGTAACCAGCAGGTAGTCTAGTGGTTAGAGCGTTGGACTAGTAACCAGCAGGTAGCCTAGTGGTTAGAGCGTTGGACTAGTAACCAGCAGGTAGTCTAGTGGTTAGAGCGTTGGACTAGTAACCAGCAGGTAGTCTAGTGGTTAGAGCGTTGGACTAGTAACCAGCAGGTAGTCTAGTGGTTAGAGCGTTGGACTAGTAACCAGCAGGTAGTCTAGTGGTTAGAGTGTTGGACTAGTAACCAGCAGGTAGCCTAGTGGTTAGAGCGTTGGACTAGTAACCAAAAAGTTGCAAGATTGAATCCCCGAGCTGACAAGGTAAAAAATCTGTTGTTCTGCCACCTGAACAAGGCACTTAACCCACTGTTCCTAGGCTGTCATCGAAAATAAGAATTTGTTCTTAACCGACTTGCCTAGTTAAATAAAGGTGTAAATGTTTTTTGAGAAAGAATGAAGGGTTTCTTGGTTTTGAACTGATCACTTGTTTCCAGGTAGATGTGACTGGTGCCTCTTCTCTATCTACTGTACCCACCTCGACTTCCAGTGGACGTTGGGGGGCTTCCACAATGTTGCTATACAGCTACAGGGCTGATTGAAGGTAGATGTGACTGCTTACAACCTCATGCTAATCACATTAGCCTACGTTAGCTCAACCGTCCCGTGGACTAATAATGTGGAGTCGTCCAGGTCCAGAGGAGGCACAGCAGACCCAGATCTGGACCCCCTCCACCATGCTGGACTGTTGGGATAAGGTTATTTTGGTGGTAGGCAGTGTTGGGTATTCTGTTATTTTGGTGGTAGGCAGTGTTGGGTATTCTGTTATTTTGGTGGTAGGCAGTGTTGGGTTTTCTGTTATTTTGGTGGTAGGCAGTGTTGGGTATTCTGTTATTTTGGTGGTAGACAGTGTTGGGATAAGGTTATTTTGGTGGTAGGCAGTGTTGGGTATTCTGTTATTTTGGTGGTAGGCAGTGTTGGGTATTCTGTTATTGTGGTGGTAGACAGTGTTAGGTATTCTGTTATTGTGGTGGTAGGCAGTGTTGGGTATTCTGTTATTTTGGTGGTAGGGGGTGTTGGGTTTTCTGTTATTTTGGTGGTAGGCAGTGTTGGCTATTCTGTTATTTTGGTGGAGGGGGTGTTGGGTTTTCTGTTATTTTGGTGGTAGGGGGTGTTGGGTTTTCTGTTATTTTGGTGGTAGGCAGTGTTGGGTTTTCTGTTATTTTGTTGGTAGGCTGTGTTGGGTTTTCGCCAAACATAGCGGTGTTGCTTGTGCCCAAAAAGGTCAATTTGGGACATGATGCACGGTCCAGAGTATGGACTTCAGGTTCTTCAGGTTTGTCCAGGGGGTTTCTGACCAAGTTAAGACGGGGCAGTTTGGTTCTTTTTTTTTAACAGCAGAGCCTTTCTTCCTAGCAACCCTACCACGGGTGGCATTTTGATTCAGTGTTCTCCTTATTGTTGAAGCACAGTTACCTGAGGCAGCAAGGGAGGTCCGCACATCTCTAAAATCAAATCAAATCAAATGTATTCATATAGCCCTTCGTACTTCAGCTGATATCTCAAAGTGCTGTACAGAAACCCAGCCTAAAACCCCCAAACAGCAAGCAATGCAGGTGTAGAAGCACGGTGGCTAGGAAAAACTCCCTAGAAAGGCCAAAACCTAGGAAGAAACCTAGAGAGGAACCAGGCTAGATGTTATGTTTTGGGTTGACTTTTACCTGATTTATGATTGTTCCTGTGGCTCTTTGGGATACTTCGGAAGGGCGTCCACTTCTAGGAAGAGTTGCTGTCATGTTAAATACTCTCCTTTTGTAAATGATAAGCCTAACAAGTGAACTGATGGAGATCAAATCATTTCGAGATGATTTTACAGCCTTCTCCCAGACTGATGTGTTCTCACTACCCTCGTCCTGATGTCCTCTGAGATCTTCTCCTCTCTGTATGGTCTGCTTTGCATTCACCTGGACGGGTAACATTAAACTGAGCAGGTATCTCTCTATTTATCAGAGTCCCGCCCCCCCCTAACCATCTCTCCTTTGATTGGTTCATTTGATACCCAATTATTGACCCACCTGATTCTACTTATTAACTTCTTGATTTAACCCAATGCAACTCGAGGTTCACTTATCTTTTTGCATCGATTCAATTTAAAAATCAATTTAAAAAAACTACAACAAAAAATAAATCTGTAAATTGCACAAGGGGTTCACATACCTTCCATCAGTACTGTACGTAGTTCACATACCTTCCATCAGTACTGTACGTAGTTCACATACCTTCCATCAGTACTGTACGTAGTTCACATACCTTCCATCAGTACTGTACGTAGTTCACATACCTTCCATCAGTACTGTACGTAGTTCACATACCTTCCATCAGTACTGTACGTAGTTCACATACCTTCCATCAGTACTGTACGTAGTTCACATACCTTCCATCAGTACTGTACGTAGTTCACATACCTTCCATCAGTACTGTACGTAGTTCACATACCTTCCATCAGTACTGTACGTAGTTCACATACCTTCCATCAGTACTGTACGTAGTTCACATACCTTCCATCAGTACTGTACGTAGTTCACATACCTTCCATCAGTACTGTACGTAGTTCACATACCTTCCATCAGTACTGTACGTAGTTCACATACCTTCCATCAGTACTGTACGTAGTTCACATACCTTCCATCAGTACTGTACGTAGTTCACATACCTTCCATCAGTACTGTACGTAGTTCACATACCTTCCATCAGTACTGTACGTAGTTCCAGATCTGTCCACACTGAAGGGGTTGAGGAAGAACGACTACAGGGGGTCTCCTTTACAGCCACTCAGTTAGACCATACATACAAGGGATCACACATCCAGTCTGTGATATATATAAACTGTAACAGATTTCAGCATTGATAAATCCCCCCCCCCCCCCCCAAAAAAAAAAGCTGGTACGCCCACCCACTAAGCCTAGACACAGTGACACGGTGTGTAATTGACATTAAACCATGTGATTACTCTACCAGGCTCTACTGCCTGTCTACAGCTCCAGGTGCAGCTAGCTACCAGGTCGCTTCCAAAATATGGCATCCTATTCCCAACCCTACGGCTCCTGGTTAAATGTAGTGCACTATGTAGGGGAAAGGATGCCATTTGACTTTGTTGAGCTGCACAATCAATTTCACATACTTTCTGATGATTTGGACCTGGCGCACAGAAAAAATGCTAATTATCGGTCGCGTGACTCGAATGGGATTTGTGCCACAAATGCTAAAAACGTTAGCATGTGGAAACAGTGGCAGGGAAACTCAGCCAAAGCATGGTTCTCTGTCATACCTTGTCCATAGACTGCGTACAGGGTCAGGAAATCAATGTGACGTGATGTCATTCAGGTGAACTATCCCTTCATTTGTTTTTGTTTTCCTGTAATGATTTTGTGTCGATATTGATGAAAATGAAGCATGGGTTTATTCTAAGGAAAAACAATCTAGCTATTGTTTAGCTAACGTTGGCTAACGTTAGCATTCAACTAGCTAGCCTATTTTAAGTTAGTTTGATGTGAATATGAAAAGCTTATGTATATATTATGTCAATTGGACATTTCTCCCAATACCTCTACTTCAACTCTCTTCAATAAGCTTTACCTCATCTCTTTGCCTCCAGAACCCCCCCAAGCCCAGACCCTCTCTAACTTCAGACCGCCTCAGACCCTCTCTAACCTCAGACTCTCTCTAACCGCAGACCCTCTCTGACCCCAGACCCTCACTGACCTCAGACCCTCTCTTACCCAGGAACCTCTCTAACCCCAGACCCCTCAGACCCTCTCTAACCCCAGACCCTCTCTAACCCCAGACCCTCTCTAACCTCAGACCCTCTCTAACCTCAGACCCTCTCTGACTCCCACTAACCCCAGACCCTCTCTAACCCCGGACCCCCTCAGACCCTCTCTAACCTCAGACTCTCTAACCGCAGACCCTCTCTGACCCCAGACCCTCTCTGACCTCAGACCCTCTCTAACCTCAGACCTCCTCAGACCCTCTCTAACCTCAGACCCTTTCTGCCCTCAGACCCTCTCTAACCCCAGACCCTCTCTAATCTCAGATCCTCTAACCCCCTCTAATCCCAGACCCTCTCTAACCTCAGACCCTCAATAACCCCAGACCCCCTCAGACCCCAGACCCTCTCTAACCTCAGACCCCCTCTAACCCCAGACCCTCTCTAACCTCAGACCCCCTCTAACCTCAGACCCTCAATAACCCCAGACCCCTCTAACCCCAGACCCCCCTCAGACCCTCTCTAATCCCAGACCCCCTCTAACCCCAGACCCCCTCTAAACTCAGATCCTCTCTAACCTCAGACCCTCTCTGACTCCCACTAACCCCAGACCCTCTCTAACCCCGGACCCCCTCAGACCCTCTCTAACCTCAGACCCTCAATAAATCCAGACCCCCTCAGACCCCAGACCCTCTCTAACCTCAGACCCCCTCTAACCCCAGACCCTCTCTAACCTCAGACCCCCTCTAACCTCAGACCCTCAATAACCCCAGACCCCCTCTAACCCCAGACCCCTCTCAGACCCCCTCTAACCCCAGACCCTCTCTAAACTCAGATCCTCTCTAACCTCAGACCCTCTCTAACCTCAGACCCTCTCTGACTCCCACTAACCCCAGACCCTCTCTAACCCCGGACCCCCTCAGACCCTCTCTAACCTCAGACCCTCAATAAATCCAGACCCCCTCAGACCCCAGACCCTCTCTAACCTCAGACCCCCTCTAACCCCAGACCCTCTCTAACCTCAGACCCCCTCTAACCTCAGACCCTCAATAACCCCAGACCCCCTCTAACCCCAGACCCCTCTCAGACCCCCTCTAACCCCAGACCCTCTCTAACCCCAGACCCTCAATAACCTTATACCCTCTCTGACCCCAGACCCTCTTTGACCCCAGACCCCCTCTAACATCAGATTTTCTCACCAATAGGTTTCAGCTGTCTTTGTGATGACTGAATGTAGACTACAAGCTGCAGTATGCATGTGAGAGGAGGCCAGGACAGGAAATACTATTTCACAAACTATTTCAGGACACTTCCAACCCCTCGTTGCTGTTATTCCATGTTATTACCTGATGTCATTACTATAGTACAGACACATATGAAGTACGGTGAGACCTAATAACAAACATATCAGAATAGTAGGCCGAGTTGCTGTCATGTTAAATACTCCCCATTTGTAAATGATTAGCCTCACAAGTGAACTGATGGAGCTCAAATAATTTCGAGATGATTTTATAGCCTTCTCCCAGACTGATGTGTTCTCACTACCCTCGTCCTAATAACAAACATATCAGAATAGTAGCCTATTGGTCTTCAGACATTATGGCATTATGGTTTGCAATTGACAGTTAATACATAGTCTAGTGGTTAGAGCGTTGGACTAGCAACAAGAAAGGTTGTAAGATCGAATCCCCGAGCTGACAAGGTAAAAAAATGTCGTTCTGCCCCTGAACAAGGCAGTTAACCCACTGTTCCTAGGCCGTCGTTGTAAATAAGAATTTGTTCTTAATTGACTTGCCTCGTTAAATAAATAAATAACAAACAGACACATCGTGCATTAGCCTATCGTCAATATTGATGGAAGCCAAACCAAAACTTCCCGAGTTTCTGAGAGAAAACGTTCAGCACTGAATAAAAACATCGTGGTTGCTTGAGTCTATACATTTCAAAAGCTAATGTGTCCATCGTGTTTTAATGTAACATAACAAAAAGCCTTGAATAAATTGGGTGGGATACAAAGTCACAGTTAACATCCAAATACAATTTCGAATTACTGCGTGACATTTTCGATACGAACGGAATGGGGGACTGAATTGGAGAGAGCGCCTCAAACTTACCCTTTATAGAACCGAGAGAAGTGAAATATGTTCCCCAAAGCTTTTAAAGAACACGAACCAGTAGATATATCCAAAATGTTACGACACTGTCCTCGGGAATTACTAATAATCACTGATAAATCCAATAGTACGGGCGCAGCAACAGCGTTCAGTTCAGTCATGTGCTCATTCCTCACCGCGAGGTTCGCTCTGTGGTTGAAGTGTCCGTCCACCCGTTTCCATACGCGCAGCGCTTCACCTCGAAGGTATGGTAGAGTACTGGACGCTCACACCCACCACTAAAAACTAGCATTGTTAACATTTCAAATAATAGGGCTTTTTCTTCGAGACAGCTTGAACTCAACTGCTATTTTGATTGGCATTAGTTACATACAGTAGGACCTAAATCATGCGTAATAACTTTCACAACGTTTTTTACTTGGTAGCCTATAACACAAAATAACATTTCATCCATTTGTGATGTTTTTCTTTCGTGTTGGATGTTTTAAGGTGCAGCACAGATGGGCACTCAAGAGACAGGAGGGTATTTATGACACCATATTCCCTCTTTCACTCTTGTGTCCCTCCTTTCAGATCACGACTCTTGGTTTAAAACCTTCCCCTCCCTCTATTCTCACCCCTGAGTCTAACCCCTTCTCATCCCTTCTCATCCAGACTAATTGCCTTAAGCAATAAAACAGCCTTTAATATAATTACATTTCAATTTAAGGGTTTTATTGGCAAGTGAAGTAGATAATAAACAACAGTGAAAACAAACAGTAAACATTATTTCACACAATGTTCCAAAAGAATAAAGACATTTCAAATGTGATATTATGTCTTTATTCAGTGTTGTAAGGATGTGCAAATAGTTAAAAGTACAAAAGGGAAAATAAATATACTGGTCACTGGTTGTATTTACAATGGTGTTTGTTCTTCACTGGTTGCCCTTTTCTTGTGCAACAGGTCACACATCTTGCTGCTGTGATGTCACACGGTGGTATTTCACCCCAGTAGATATGGGAGTTTATCAAACTTGGGTTTGTTTTTGAATTCTTCGTGGTTCTGTGTTATCTGAGGGAAATATGTCTCTCTCTAATATGGTCATACATTCAGGAAGGAGGTTAGGAAGTGCAGCTCAGTTTCCACCTCATTGTGTCACATGAGCCGAATACAACAGTGAAAATGCTGACATACAAGCACTTAACCAACAATGCAGTTTTAAGAAAAATAAGTGTTAAGAAAGTCAATGTGGAGGCCGTATACAGGGGGTACCGGTACAGAGTCAATGTGGAGGCTATATACAGGGGGTACCGGTACAGAGTCAATGTGGAGGCTATATACAGGGGGTACCGGTACAGAGTCAATGTGGAGGCTATATACAGGTGGTACCGGTACAGAGTCAATGTGGAGGTTATACACAGGGGGTGTATAACGTCATTTCCGGTCACAACTTGACGTCATTTCCGGTCACAACTTGCAGGCTTGTTTTCGAGTTGCTGTGCGTTTTGTTGCTAACCTGTTTTGCTACCTGACAACTTTACGGTTTTCACTTTTTAATTACCGTTCATATATTTATTTATTTTTTCCTCAACTTTTTCACTCCGGACGCTTTATCTGGACACGATTCGTCAGGACCTCCAACAGCCGAAGCTAAGTAGTAACATTAACATGATGCCTTCTAATTGCAGCCGCTGTACTCGCCTTACGGCGAGGATAGCTGTGCTGCAAGCCCAGCTTCAGACGCAATCGTTAGGCAAGGGTAATTTCAGTGTAGGAAAGGATGAAATAGCGTCTGTGGCACCAGTAAGTACAGATAGTAGTGTAAATCCCCTGGCACAGTCCCCGCAGCCGGACAACTTTCTCACGGTTTCTGGAAGGAAATGCTGTAGGAACGCTCAACCATTCAGCCGACAGAAACTTTCAACCGGTTTTCCCCATTAAGCAGCGGGTCGGAGTCAGAGGCCGATTCTTCTCTGGTCTCTACTCCTCCCGTTACGGGGTCTGAGACGCCGAAGCTTCCCACCATTAGCTCTGACAAATTGAAAACTCTAGTCATTGGCGACTCCATTACCCGCAGTATTAGACTTAAAGCGAATCATCCAGCGATCATACACTGTTTACCCGGGGGCAGGGCTACCGACGTTAAGGCTAATCTGAAGATGGTGCTGGCTAAAGCTAAAACTGGCGAGTGTAGAGAGTATAGAGATATTGTTATCCACGTCGGCACCAACGATGTTAGGATGAAACAGTCAGAAATCACTAAGCGCAACATAGCTTCTGCGTGCATATCAGCTAGAAAGATGTGTCGGCATCGAGTAATTGTCTCTGGCCCCCTCCCAGTTAGGGGGAGTGATGAGCTCTACAGCAGAGTCTCACAACTCAATCGCTGGTTGAAAACTGTTTTCTGCCCCTCCCAAAAGTTAGAATTTGTAGATAATTGGCCCTCTTTCTGGGACTCACCCACAAACAGGACCAAGCCTGACCTGCTGAGGAGTGACGGACTCCATCCTAGCTGGAGGGGTGCTCTCATCTTATCTACCAACATAGACAGGGCTCTAACTCTTCTAGCTCCACAATGAAATAGGGTGCAGGCCAGGCAGCAGGCTGTTAGCCAGCCTGCCAGCATAGTGGAGTCTGCCATTAGCACAGTCAGTGTAGTCAGCTCAGCTATCACCATTGAGACCGTGTCTGTGCCTCGACCTAGGTTGGGCAAAACTAAACATGGCGGTGTTCGCCTTAGCAATCTCACTAGGATAAAGACCACCTCCATTCCTGTCATTACTGAAAGAGATCATGATACCTCACATCTCAAAATAGGGCTACTTAATGTTAGATCCCTTACTTCAAAGGCAATTATAGTCAATGAACTAATCACTGATCATAATCTTGATGTGATTGGCCTGACTGAAACATGGCTTAAGCCTGATGAATTTACTGTTTTAAATGAGGCCTCACCTCCTGGCTACACTAGTGACCATATCCCCCGTGCATCCCGCAAAGGCGGAGGTGTTGCTAACATTTACGATAGCAAATTTCAATTTACAAAAAAAAAAATTGACATTTTCGTCTTTTGAGCTTCTAGTCATGAAATCTATGCAGCCTACTCAATCACTTTTTATAGCTACTGTTTACAGGCCTCCTGGGCCATATACAGCGTTTCTCACTGAGTTCCCTGAATTCCTATCGGACCTTGTAGTCATAGCAGATAATATTCTAATCTTTGGTGACTTTAATATTCACATGGAAAAGTCCACAGACCCACTCCAAAAGGCTTTCAGAGCCATCATCGACTCAGTGGGTTTTGTCCAACATGTCTCTGGACCCACTCACTGTCACAGTCATACGCTGGACCTAGTTTTGTCCCATGGAATAAATGTGGTGGATCTTAATGTTTTTCCTCATAATCCTGGACTATCGGACCACCATTTTATTACATTTGCAATTGCAACAAATAATCTGCTTAGACCCCAACCAAGGAACATCAAAAGTCGTGCTATAAATTCACAGACAACACAAAGATTCCTTGATGCCCTTCCAGACTCCCTCTGCCTACCCAAGGACGCCAGAGGACAAAAATCAGTTAACCACCTAACTGAGGATCTCAATCTAACCTTGCGCAATACCCTAGATGCAGTTGCACCCCTAAAAACAAAAAAAATGTCTCATAAGAAACTAGCTCCCTGGTACACAGAAAATACCCGAGCTCTGAAGCAAGCTTCCAGAAAATTGGAACGGAAATGGCGCCACACCAAACTGGAAGTCTTCCGACTAGCTTGGAAGGACGGTACCGTGCAGTACCGTAGAGCCCTTACTGCTGCTCGATCATCCTATTTTTCTAACTTAATTGAGGAAAATAAGAACAATCCGAAATTCCTTTTTAATACTGTCGCAAAGCTAACTAAAAAGCAGCATTCCCCAAGAGAGGATGACTTTCACTTTAGCAGTGATAAATTCATGAACTTCTTTGAGGAAAAGATTATGATTATTAGAAAGCAAATTACGGACTCCTCTTTAAACCTGCGTATTCCTCCAAACCTCAGTTGTCCTGAGTCTGCACAACTCTGCCAGGACCAAGGATCAAGAGAGACGCTCAAGTGTTTTAGTACTATATCTCTTGACACAATGATGAAAATAATCATGGCCTCTAAACCTTCAAGCTGCATACTGGACCCTATTCCAACTAAACTACTGAAAGAGCTGCTTCCTGTGCTTGGCCCTCCTATGTTGAACATAATAAACGGCTCTCTATCCACTGGATGTGTACCAAACTCACTAAAAGTGGCAGTAATAAAGCCTCTCTTGAAAAAGCCAAACCTTGACCCAGAAAATATAAAAAACTATCGGCCTATATCGAATCTTCCATTCCTCTCAAAAATTTTAGAGAAGGCTGTTGCGCAGCAACTCACTGCCTTCCTGAAGACAAACAATGTATACGAAATGCTTCAGTCTGGTTTTAGACCCCATCATAGCACTGAGACGGCACTTGTGAAGGTGGTAAATGACATTTTAATGGCATCGGACCGAGGCTCTGCATCTGTCCTCGTGCTCCTAGACCTTAGTGCTGCTTTTGATACCATCGATCACCACATTCTTTTGGAGAGATTGGAAACCCAAATTGGTCTACACGGACATGTTCTGGCCTGGTTTAGATCTTATCTGTCGGAAAGATATCAGTTTGTCTCTGTGAATGGTTTGTCCTCTGACAAATCAACTGTAAATTTCGGTGTTCCTCAAGGTTCCGTTTTAGGACCACTATTGTTTTCACTATATATTTTACCTCTTGGGGATGTTATTCGAAAACATAATGTAAACTTTCACTGCTATGCGGATGACACACAGCTGTACATTTCAATGAAACATGGTGAAGCCCCAAAATTGCCCTCGCTAGAAGCATGTGTTTCAGACATAAGGAAGTGGATGGCTGCAAACTTTCTACTATTAAACTCGGACAAAACAGAGATGCTTGTTCTAGGTCCCAAGAAACAAAGAGATCTTCTGTTGAATCTGACAATTAATCTTAATGGTTGTACAGTCGTCTCAAATAAAACTGTGAAGGACCTCGGCGTTACTCTGGACCCTGATCTCTCTTTTGAAGAACATATCAAGACCATTTCGAGGACAGCTTTTTTCCATCTACGTAACATTGCAAAAATCAGAAACTTTCTGTCCAAAAATGATGCAGAAAAATTAATCCATGCTTTTGTCACTTCTAGGTTAGACTACTGCAATGCTCTATTTTCCGGCTACCCGGATAAAGCACTAAATAAACTTCAGTTAGTGCTAAATACGGCTGCTAGAATCCTGACTAGAACCAAAAAATTTGATCATATTACTCCAGTGCTAGCCTCTCTACACTGGCTTCCTGTCAAAGCAAGGGCTGATTTCAAGGTTTTACTGCTAACCTACAAAGCATTACATGGGCTTGCTCCTACCTATCTCTCTGATTTGGTCCTGCCGTACATACCTATACGTACGCTACGGTCACAAGACGCAGGCCTCCTAATTGTCCCTAGAATTTCTAAGCAAACAGCTGGAGGCAGGGCTTTCTCCTATAGAGCTCAATTTTTATGGAACGGTCTGCCTACCCATGTCAGAGACGCAAACTCGGTCTCAACCTTTAAGTCTTTACTGAAGACTCATCTCTCATATGATTGAGTGTAGTCTGGCCCAGGAGTGGGAAGGTGAACGGAAAGGCTCTGGAGCAACGAACCGCCCTTGCTGTCTCTGCCTGGCCGGTTCCCCTCTTTCCACTGGGATTCTCTGCCTCTAACCCTATTACAGGGGCTGAGTCACTGGCTTGCTGGGGCTCTCTCATGCCGTCCCTGGAGGGGGTGCGTCACCTGAGTGGGTTGATTCACTGTTGTGGTCATCCTGTCTGGGTTGGCGCCCCCCCCCCCCTTGGGTTGTGCCGTGGCGGAGATCTTTGTGGGCTATACTCAGCCTTGTCTCAGGATGGTAAGTTGGTGGTTGAAGATATCCCTCTAGTGGTGTGGGGGCTGTGCTTTGGCAAAGTGGGTGGGGTTATATCCTTCCTGTTTGGCCCTGTCCGGGGGTGTCCTCGGATGGGGCCACAGTGTCTCCTGACCCCTCCTGTCTCAGCCTCCAGTATTTATGCTGCAGTAGTTTATGTGTCGGGGGGCTGGGGTCAGTTTGTTATATCTGGAGTACTTCTCCTGTCCTATTCGGTGTCCTGTGTGAATCTAAGTGTGCGTTCTCTAATTCTCTCCTTCTCTCTTTCTTTCTCTCTCTCGGAGGACCTGAGCCCTAGGACCATGCCCCAGGACTACCTGACATGATGACTCCTTGCTGTCCCCAGTCTACCTGGCCATGCTGCTGCTCCAGTTTCAACTTCCACCTGACTGTGCTGCTGCTCTAGTTTCAACTGTTCTGCCTTATTATTATTCGACCATGCTGGTCATTTATGAACATTGAACATCTTGACCATGTTCTGTTATAATCTCCACCCGGCACAGCCAGAAGAGGACTGGCCACCCCACATAGCCTGGTTCCTCTCTAGGTTTCTTCCTAGGTATTGGCCTTTCTAGGGAGTTTTTCCTAGCCACCGTGCTTCTACACCTGCATTGCTTGCTGTTTGGGGTTTTGGGCTGGGTTTCTGTACAGCACTTTGGGATATCAGCTGATGTACGAAGGGCTATATAAATTAGATTTGATTTGATTTACCGGTACAGAGTCAATGTGGAGGCTATATACAGGGGGTACCGGTACAGAGTCAATGTGCAGGTTATACACAGGGGGTACCGGTACAGAGTCAATGTGGAGGCTTTATACAGGGTGTACCAGTACAGAGTCAATGTGGAGGCCGTATACAGGGGGTACCGGTACAGAGTCAATGTGGAGGCTATATACAGGGGGTACCGGTACAGAGTCAATGTGGAGGCTATATACAGGTGGTACCGGTACAGAGTCAATGTGGAGGTTATACACAGGGGGTACCGGTACAGAGTCAATGTGGAGGCTATATACAGGGTATTACGGTACAGAGTCAATGTGGAGGCTATATACAGGGGGTACCGGTACAGAGTCAATGTGGAGGCTATATACAGGGGGTACCGGTACAGAGTCAATGTGGAGGCTATATACAGGTGGTACCGGTACAGAGTCAATGTGGAGGTTATACACAGGGGGTACCGGTACAGAGTCAATGTGGAGGCTATATACAGGGGGTACCGGTACAGAGTCAATGTGGAGGCTATATACAGGGTGTACCAGTACAGAGTCAATGTGGAGGCCGTATACAGGGGGTACCGGTACAGAGTCAATGTGGAGGCTGTATACAGGGGGTACCGGTACAGAGTCAATGTGGAGGTTATACACAGGGGGTACCGGTACAGAGTCAATGTGGAGGCTATATACAGGTGGTACCGGTACAGAGTCAATGTGGAGGCTATATACAGGTGGTACCGGTACAGAGTCAATGTGGAGGCTATATACAGGGGGTACCGGTACAGAGTCAATGTGGAGGCTATATACAGGGTATTACGGTACAGAGTCAATGTGGAGGCTATATACAGGATGTTACGGTACAGAGTCAATGTGGAGGCTATATACAGGGTGTTACGGTACAGAGTCAATGTGGAGGCTATATACAGGGGGTACCGGTACAGAGTCAATGTGGAGGCTATATACAGGGGGGTACCAGTACAGAGTCAATGTGGAGGCTATATACAGGGGGTACCAGTACAGAGTCAATGTGCAGGTTATACACAGGGGGTACCGGTACAGAGTCAATGTGGAGGCTTTATACAGGGTGTACCAGTACAGAGTCAATGTGGAGGCCGTATACAGGGGGTACCGGTACAGAGTCAATGTGGAGGCTATATACAGGGGGTACCGGTACAGAGTCAATGTGGAGGCTATATACAGGTGGTACCGGTACAGAGTCAATGTGGAGGTTATACACAGGGGGTACCGGTACAGAGTCAATGTGGAGGCTATATACAGGGTATTACGGTACAGAGTCAATGTGGAGGCTATATACAGGGGGTACCGGTACAGAGTCAATGTGGAGGCTATATACAGGGGGTACCGGTACAGAGTCAATGTGGAGGCTATATACAGGTGGTACCGGTACAGAGTCAATGTGGAGGTTATACACAGGGGGTACCGGTACAGAGTCAATGTGGAGGCTATATACAGGGGGTACCGGTACAGAGTCAATGTGGAGGCTATATACAGGGTGTACCAGTACAGAGTCAATGTGGAGGCCGTATACAGGGGGTACCGGTACAGAGTCAATGTGGAGGCTGTATACAGGGGGTACCGGTACAGAGTCAATGTGGAGGTTATACACAGGGGGTACCGGTACAGAGTCAATGTGGAGGCTATATACAGGTGGTACCGGTACAGAGTCAATGTGGAGGCTATATACAGGTGGTACCGGTACAGAGTCAATGTGGAGGCTATATACAGGGGGTACCGGTACAGAGTCAATGTGGAGGCTATATACAGGGTATTACGGTACAGAGTCAATGTGGAGGCTATATACAGGATGTTACGGTACAGAGTCAATGTGGAGGCTATATACAGGGTGTTACGGTACAGAGTCAATGTGGAGGCTATATACAGGGGGTACCGGTACAGAGTCAATGTGGAGGCTATATACAGGGGGGTACCAGTACAGAGTCAATGTGGAGGCTATATACAGGGGGTACCAGTACAGAGTCAATGTGGAGGCTATATACAGGGTGTTACGGTACAGAGTCAATGTGGAGACTATATACAGAGTATTACGGTACAGAGTCAATGTGGAGACTATATACAGGTGGGTACCGGTACAGAGTCAATGTGGAGGCTATATACAGGGTGTTATGGTACAAAGTCAATGTGGAGGCTATATACAGGGTGTTACGGTACAGAGTCAATGTGGAGGCTATATACAGGGTATTACGGTACAGAGTCAATGTGGAGGCTATATACAGGGTGTTACGGTACAGAGTCAATGTGGAGGCTATATACAGGGTGTTACAGTACAGAGTCAATGTGGAGGCTATATACAGGGTGTTACGGTACAGAGTCAATGTGGAGGCTATATACAGGGTGTTACGGTACAGAGTCAATGTGGAGGCTATATACAGGGTATTACGGTACAGAGTCAATGTGGAGGCTAAATACAGGGGGTACAGAGTCAATGTGGAGGCTATATACAGGTGGTACCGGTACAGAGTCAATGTGGAGGCTATATACAGGGGGTACCGGTACAGAGTCAATGTGGAGGCTATATACAGGTGGTACCAGTACAGAGTCAATGTGGAGGCTATATACAGGAGGTACCGGTACAGAGTCAATGTGGAGGCTATATACAGGTGGTACCGGTACAGAGTCAATGTGGAGGCTATATACAGGAGGTACCGGTACAGAGTCAATGTGGAGGTTATATACAGGGTGTTACGGTACAGAGTCAATGTGGAGGCTATATACAGGGTGTTACGGTACAGAGTCAATGTGGAGGCTATATACAGGGTGTTACAGTACAGAGTCAATGTGGAGGCTATATACAGGGTGTTACGGTACAGAGTCAATGTGGAGGCTATATACAGTACAGAGTCAATGTGGAGGCACCAGTACAGAGTCAATGTGGAGGCTATATACAGGGTATTACGGTACAGAGTCAATGTGGAGACTATATACAGGTGGGTACCGGTACAGAGTCAATGTGGAGGCTATATACAGGGTGTTACGGTACAGAGTCAATGTGGAGGCTATATACAGGGTATTACGGTACAGAGTCAATGTGGAGGCTATATACAGGGTGTTACGGTACAGAGTCAATGTGGAGGCTATATACAGGGTGTTACAGTACAGAGTCAATGTGGAGGCTATATACAGGGTGTTACGGTACAGAGTCAATGTGGAGGCTATATACAGTACAGAGTCAATGTGGAGGCTAAATACAGGTGGTACCGGTACAGAGTCAATGTGGAGGCTATATACAGGGGGTACCGGTACAGAGTCAATGTGGAGGTTATATACAGGGTGTTACGGTACCGAGTCAATGTGGAGGCTATATACAGGTGGTACCAGTACAGAGTCAATGTGGAGGCTATATACAGGAGGTACCGGTACAGAGTCAATGTGGAGGTTATACACAGGGGGTACCGGTACAGAGTCAATGTGGAGGCTATATACAGGGGGTACCGGTACAGAGTCAATGTGGAGGCTATATACAGGGTGTACCAGTACAGAGTCAATGTGGAGGCCGTATACAGGGGGTACCGGTACAGAGTCAATGTGGAGGCTGTATACAGGGGGTACCGGTACAGAGTCAATGTGGAGGTTATACACAGGGGGTACCGGTACAGAGTCAATGTGGAGGCTATATACAGGTGGTACCGGTACAGAGTCAATGTGGAGGCTATATACAGGTGGTACCGGTACAGAGTCAATGTGGAGGCTATATACAGGGGGTACCGGTACAGAGTCAATGTGGAGGCTATATACAGGGTATTACGGTACAGAGTCAATGTGGAGGCTATATACAGGATGTTACGGTACAGAGTCAATGTGGAGGCTATATACAGGGTGTTACGGTACAGAGTCAATGTGGAGGCTATATACAGGGGGTACCGGTACAGAGTCAATGTGGAGGCTATATACAGGGGGGTACCAGTACAGAGTCAATGTGGAGGCTATATACAGGGGGTACCAGTACAGAGTCAATGTGGAGGCTATATACAGGGTGTTACGGTACAGAGTCAATGTGGAGACTATATACAGAGTATTACGGTACAGAGTCAATGTGGAGACTATATACAGGTGGGTACCGGTACAGAGTCAATGTGGAGGCTATATACAGGGTGTTATGGTACAAAGTCAATGTGGAGGCTATATACAGGGTGTTACGGTACAGAGTCAATGTGGAGGCTATATACAGGGTATTACGGTACAGAGTCAATGTGGAGGCTATATACAGGGTGTTACGGTACAGAGTCAATGTGGAGGCTATATACAGGGTGTTACAGTACAGAGTCAATGTGGAGGCTATATACAGGGTGTTACGGTACAGAGTCAATGTGGAGGCTATATACAGGGTGTTACGGTACAGAGTCAATGTGGAGGCTATATACAGGGTATTACGGTACAGAGTCAATGTGGAGGCTAAATACAGGGGGTACAGAGTCAATGTGGAGGCTATATACAGGTGGTACCGGTACAGAGTCAATGTGGAGGCTATATACAGGGGGTACCGGTACAGAGTCAATGTGGAGGCTATATACAGGTGGTACCAGTACAGAGTCAATGTGGAGGCTATATACAGGAGGTACCGGTACAGAGTCAATGTGGAGGCTATATACAGGTGGTACCGGTACAGAGTCAATGTGGAGGCTATATACAGGAGGTACCGGTACAGAGTCAATGTGGAGGTTATATACAGGGTGTTACGGTACAGAGTCAATGTGGAGGCTATATACAGGGTGTTACGGTACAGAGTCAATGTGGAGGCTATATACAGGGTGTTACAGTACAGAGTCAATGTGGAGGCTATATACAGGGTGTTACGGTACAGAGTCAATGTGGAGGCTATATACAGTACAGAGTCAATGTGGAGGCACCAGTACAGAGTCAATGTGGAGGCTATATACAGGGTATTACGGTACAGAGTCAATGTGGAGACTATATACAGGTGGGTACCGGTACAGAGTCAATGTGGAGGCTATATACAGGGTGTTACGGTACAGAGTCAATGTGGAGGCTATATACAGGGTATTACGGTACAGAGTCAATGTGGAGGCTATATACAGGGTGTTACGGTACAGAGTCAATGTGGAGGCTATATACAGGGTGTTACAGTACAGAGTCAATGTGGAGGCTATATACAGGGTGTTACGGTACAGAGTCAATGTGGAGGCTATATACAGTACAGAGTCAATGTGGAGGCTAAATACAGGTGGTACCGGTACAGAGTCAATGTGGAGGCTATATACAGGGGGTACCGGTACAGAGTCAATGTGGAGGTTATATACAGGGTGTTACGGTACCGAGTCAATGTGGAGGCTATATACAGGTGGTACCAGTACAGAGTCAATGTGGAGGCTATATACAGGAGGTACCGGTACAGAGTCAATGTGGAGGCTATATACAGGTGGTACCAGTACAGAGTCAATGTGGAGGCTATATACAGGAGGTACCAGTACAGAGTCAATGAGGAGGCTATATACAGGGTGTTACGGTACAGAGTCAATGTGGAGGCTATATACAGGGTATTACAGTACAGAGTCAATGTGGAGGCTATATACAGAGGGTACCAGTACAGAGTCAATGTGGAGGCTATATACAGGGTATTACGGTACAGAGTCAATGTGGAGGTTATATACAGGGGGTACCGGTACAGAGTCAATGTGGAGGCTATATACAGAGGGTATCGGTACAGAGTCAATGAGGAGGCTATATACAGGTGGTACCAGTACAGAGTCAATGTGGAGGCTATATACAGGGTGTTACGGTACAGAGTCAATGTGGAGGCTATATACAGGGTGTTACGGTACAGAGTCAATGTGGAGGCTATATACAGGGGGTACCGGTACAGAGTCAATGTGGAGGCTATATACAGGGGGTACTGGTACAGAGTCAATGTGGAGGCTATATACAGGGTATTACAGTACAGAGTCAATGTGGAGGCTATATACAGGGTATTACGGTACAGAGTCAATGTGGAGACTATATACAGGTGGGTACCGGTACAGAGTCAATGTGGAGGCTATATACAGGGTGTTATGGTACAAAGTCAATGTGGAGGCTATATACAGGGTGTTACGGTACAGATTCAATGTGGAGGCTATATACAGGGTATTACGGTACAGAGTCAATGTGGAGGCTATATACAGGGTGTTACGGTACAGAGTCAATGTGGAGGCTATATACAGGGTGTTACAGTACAGAGTCAATGTGGAGGCTATATACAGGGTGTTACAGTACAGAGTCAATGTGGAGGCTATATACAGGGTATTACGGTACAGAGTCAATGTGGAGGCTAAATACAGGGGGTACCGGTACAGAGTCAATGTGGAGGCTATATACAGGTGGTACCGGTACAGAGTCAATGTGGAGGCTATATACAGGGGGTACCGGTACAGAGTCAATGTGGAGGCTATATACAGGTGGTACCAGTACAGTGTCAATGTGGAGGCTATATACAGGAGGTACCGGTACAGAGTCAATGTGGAGGCTATATACAGGAGGTACCAGTACAGAGTCAATGAGGAGGTATATACAGGGTGTTACGGTACAGAGTCAATGTGGAGGCTATATACAGAGTCAATGTGGAGGTTATATACAGGGGGTACCGGTACAGAGTCAATGTGGAGGCTATATACAGAGTCAATGTGGAGGCTATATACAGGTGGTACCAGTACAGAGTCAATGTGGAGGCTATATACAGGGTGTTACGGTACAGAGTCAATGTGGAGGCTATATACAGGGTGTTACGGTACAGAGTCAATGTGGAGGCTATATACAGGGGGTACCGGTACAGAGTCAATGTGGAGGCTATATACAGGGGGTACTGGTACAGAGTCAATGAGGAGGTATATACAGGGTGTTACGGTACAGAGTCAATGTGGAGGCTATATACAGGGTATTACGGTACAGAGTCAATGTGGAGGCTATATACAGGGTGTTACGGTACAGAGTCAATGTGGAGGCTATATACAGGGTGTTACAGTACAGAGTCAATGTGGAGGCTATATACAGGGTGTTACGGTACAGAGTCAATGTGGAGGCTATATACAGGGTGTTACGGTACAGAGTCAATGTGGAGGCTATATACAGGGTATTACGGTACAGAGTCAATGTGGAGGCTAAATACAGGGGGTACAGAGTCAATGTGGAGGCTATATACAGGTGGTACCGGTACAGAGTCAATGTGGAGGCTATATACAGGGGGTACCGGTACAGAGTCAATGTGGAGGTTATATACAGGGTGTTACGGTACCGAGTCAATGTGGAGGCTATATACAGGTGGTACCAGTACAGAGTCAATGTGGAGGCTATATACAGGAGGTACCGGTACAGAGTCAATGTGGAGGCTATATACAGGTGGTACCAGTACAGAGTCAATGTGGAGGCTATATACAGGAGGTACCGGTACAGAGTCAATGTGGAGGTTATATACAGGGTGTTACGGTACCGAGTCAATGTGGAGGCTATATACAGGTGGTACCAGTACAGAGTCAATGTGGAGGCTATATACAGGAGGTACCGGTACAGAGTCAATGTGGAGGCTATATACAGGTGGTACCAGTACAGAGTCAATGTGGAGGCTATATACAGGAGGTACCGGTACAGAGTCAATGTGGAGGTTATATACAGGGTGTTACGGTACCGAGTCAATGTGGAGGCTATATACAGGAGGTACCGGTACAGAGTCAATGTGGAGGCTATATACAGGAGGTACCGGTACAGAGTCAATGTGGAGGCTATATACAGGGGGTACCGGTACAGAGTGTTACGGTACCGAGTCAATGTGGAGGCTATATACAGGAGGTACCAGTACAGAGTCAATGTGGAGGCTATATACAGGAGGTACCAGTACAGAGTCAATGTGGAGGCTATATACAGGGGGGTACCGGTACAGAGTCAATGTGGAGGCACCAGTACAGAGTCAATGTGGAGGCTATATACAGGGTATTACGGTACAGAGTCAATGTGGAGACTATATACAGGTGGGTACCGGTACAGAGTCAATGTGGAGGCTATATACAGGGTATTACGGTACAGAGTCAATGTGGAGGCACCAGTACAGAGTCAATGTGGAGGCTATATACAGGGTGTTACGGTACAAAGTCAATGTGGAGGCTATATACAGGGTGTTACGGTACAGAGTCAATGTGGAGGCTATATACAGGGTATTACGGTACAGAGTCAATGTGGAGGCTATATACAGGGTGTTACGGTACAGAGTCAATGTGGAGGCTATATACAGGGTGTTACAGTACAGAGTCAATGTGGAGGCTATATACAGGGTGTTATGGTACAGAGTCAATGTGGAGGCTATATACAGGGTATTACGGTACAGAGTCAATGTGGAGGCTAAATACAGGGGGTACAGAGTCAATGTGGAGGCTATATACAGGTGGTACCGGTACAGAGTCAATGTGGAGGCTATATACAGGGGGTACCGGTACAGAGTCAATGTGGAGGTTATATACAGGGTGTTACGGTACAGAGTCAATGTGGAGGCTATATACAGGAGGTACCGGTACAGAGTCAATGTGGAGGCTATATACAGGTGGTACCAGTACAGAGTCAATGTGGAGGCTATATACAGGAGGTACCAGTACAGAGTCAATGAGGAGGCTATATACAGGGTGTTACGGTACAGAGTCAATGTGGAGGCTATATACAGGGTATTTCAGTACAGAGTCAATGTGGAGGCTATATACAGAGGGTACCAGTACAGAGTCAATGTGGAGGCTATATACAGGGTATTACGGTACAGAGTCAATGTGGAGGTTATATACAGGGGGTACCGGTACAGAGTCAATGTGGAGGCTATATACAGAGGGTATCGGTACAGAGTCAATGTGGAGGCTATATACAGGTGGTACCAGTACAGAGTCAATGTGGAGGCTATATACAGGGTGTTACGGTACAGAGTCAATGTGGAGGCTATATACAGGGTGTTACGGTACAGAGTCAATGTGGAGGCTATATACAGGGGGTACCGGTACAGAGTCAATGTGGAGGCTATATACAGGGTATTACAGTACAGAGTCAATGTGGAGGCTATATACAGGGTATTACGGTACAGAGTCAATGTGGAGACTATATACAGGTGGGTACCGGTACAGAGTCAATGTGGAGGCTATATACACGGTGTTATGGTACAAAGTCAATGTGGAGGCTATATACAGGGTGTTACGGTACAGATTCAATGTGGAGGCTATATACAGGGTATTACGGTACAGAGTCAATGTGGAGGCTATATACAGGGTGTTACGGTACAGAGTCAATGTGGAGGCTATATACAGGGTGTTACGGTACAGAGTCAATGTGGAGGCTATATACAGGGTATTACGGTACAGAGTCAATGTGGAGGCTAAATACAGGGGGTACCGGTACAGAGTCAATGTGGAGGCTATATACAGGTGGTACCAGTACAGAGTCAATGTGGAGGCTATATACAGGTGGTACCAGTACAGAGTCAATGTGGAGGCTATATACAGGAGGTACCGGTACAGAGTCAATGTGGAGGCTATATACAGGAGGTACCAGTACAGAGTCAATGAGGAGGCTATATACAGGGTGTTACGGTACAGAGTCAATGTGGAGGTTATATACAGGTGGTACCAGTACAGAGTCAATGTGGAGGCTATATACAGGTGGTACCAGTACAGAGTCAATGTGGAGGCTATATACAGGAGGTACCGGTACAGAGTCAATGTGGAGGCTATATACAGGAGGTACCAGTACAGAGTCAATGAGGAGGTATATACAGGGTGTTACGGTACAGAGTCAATGTGGAGGTTATATACAGGTGGTACCAGTACAGAGTCAATGTGGAGGCTATATACAGGGTGTTACGGTACAGAGTCAATGTGGAGGCTATATACAGGGGGTACCGGTACAGAGTCAATGTGGAGGCTATATACAGGGGGTACTGGTACAGAGTCAATGTGGAGGCTATATACAGGGTATTACGGTACAGAGTCAATGTGGAGGCTATATACAGGGTGTTACGATACAGAGTCAATGTGGAGGTTATATACAGGGGGTACCGGTACAGAGTCAATATGGAGGTTATATACAGGTGGTACCAATACAGAGTCAATGTGGAGGCTATATACAGGGGGTACCGGTACAGAGTCAATGTGGAGGCTATATACAGGTGGTACCAATACAGAGTCAATGTGGAGGCTATATACAGGGGGTACTGGTACAGAGTCAATTTGGAGGCTATATACAGGGGGTACTGGTACAGAGTCAATGTGGAGGCTATATACAGGGTATTACGGTACAGAGTCAATGTGGAGACTATATACAGGGTGTTACGGTACAGAGTCAATGTGGAGGCTATATACAGGGGGTACCGGAACAGAGTCAATGTGGAGGCTATATACAGGGGGTACCGGTACAGAGTCAATGTGGAGGCTATATACAGGTGGTACCGGTACAGAGTCAATGTGGAGACTATATACAGGGGGTACCGGTACAGAGTCAATGTGATGGGGAACTGGTTAGTCGAGGTAAGTGAGGTAATATGTACATGTATTTAGAGTTAAAGTGACTATGCATAGATTATAAACAGAGAGTAGCAGCAGTGTAAAAATGGGATGGGGGGGGTGCCATTTGATTAGCTGTTCAGGGGTCTTATGGCTTGAGGGCAGAAGCTGTTGAGAAGCCTTTTGGACCTAGACTTGGCGCTCCGGTACCGCTTGCCGCGTGATAGCAGAGAGAACAGTCTATGACTAGGGTGGCTGGAGACTGAAACGATTTGGCATGGGTCCTCAGATCCTCATAAAGCTCTACAGCTGCACCATCGAGAGCATCCTGACGGGTTGCATCACCGCCTGGTATGGCAGCTGCTCGGCCTCCGACCGCAAAGCACTACAGAGGGTAATGCGTACGGCCCAGTACATCCCTGGGGCCAAGCTTCCTGTCATACAGGCAGTGTCAGAGGAAGGCCCTAAAAATTGCCAAAGTCTCCTGAGGGGGAATAGGCGTTTTCGTGCCCTCTTCACGACTGTCTTGGTGTGTTTGGACCATGTTAGTTTGTTGGTGATGAGGACACCAAGGAACTTGAAGCTCTCGACCTGCTCCACTACAGCCCCGTCGATGAGAATGGGGGCGTGCTCAGTCCTCCTTTTCCTGTAGTCCACAATCATCTTCTTTGTCTTGATCACTCTGAGGGAGACGTTGTTATCCTGACACCACACTGCCAGGTCTCTGACCTGCTCCCTATAGGCTGTCTCATCGTTGTCGGTGATCAGGCCTACCACGGTGAATGACCTTTCCGTAGGACAGCACCCTATTCAACTATGGGCCGTGGTCAAAAGTAGTGAACTTTTAGGGCCTCCCGGGTGGCGCAGTGGTTAAGGGCGCTGTACTGCAGCGCCAGCTGTGCCATCAGTCCCTGGGTTCGCGCCCAGGCTCTGTCGTAACCGGCCGTGACCGGGAGGTCTGTGGGGCGACGCACAATTGGCCTAGCGTCGCCCGGGTTAGGGAGGGCTTGGTCGGTAGGGGTGTCCTTGTCTCATCGCGCACCAGCGACTCCTGTGGCGGGCTGGGTGCAGTGTGCGCTAACCAAGGTGGCCACGGTGTTTCCTCCGGCGCATTGGTGCGGCTGGCTTCCGGGTTGGATGCACGCTGTTTTAAGAAGCAGTGCGGCTTGGTTGGGTTGTGTATCGGAGGACGCATGACTTTCAACCTTTGTCTCTCCCGAGCCCGTACGGGAGTTGCAGCGATGAGACAAGATAGTAGCTACTACAACAATTGGATACCACGAAAAAGGGCTAAAAAAAATTTCAAAAGTACAGAGACATTGGGGAATTTTTTTACCTTTATTTTACTAGGCAAGTCAGTTAAGAACAAATTCTTATTTTCAATGACAGCCTAGGAACAGTGGGTTAACTGCCTGTTCAGGGGCAGAACAACAGATTTGTACCTTGTCAGCTCAGGGATTCGAACTTGCAACCTTTCGGTTACTAGTCCATCGCTCTAACCACTAGGCTACCCTGCCACTCTGTCTCTGTCTGACTTCATTCTAGAACATTTCTTCTGTCGGTCTCTGTCGGACTGCATTCTAGAACATTTCTTCTGTCTGACTTCATTCTAGAACATTTCTTCTGTCTGTCTCTGTCTGACTGCATTCTAGAACATTTCTTCTGTCTGACTGCATTCTAGAACATTTCTTCTGTCTGTCTCTGTCTGACTGCATTCTAGAACATTTATTCTGTCTGTCTCTGTCTGACTGCATTCTAGAACATTTCTTCTGTCTGTCTCTGTCTGACTGCATTCTAGAACATTTCTTCTGTCTGATTTCATTCTAGAACATTTCTTCTGTCTGACTGCATTCTAGAACATTTCTTCTGTCTGACTGCATTCTCGAACATTTCTTCTGTCTGACTTCATTCTCGAACATTTCTTCTGTCGGTCTGCATTCTAGAACATTTCTTCTGTCTGACTTCATTCTAGAACATTTCTTCTGTATGACTTCATTCTCGAACATTTCTTCTGTCGGTCTGCATTCTAGAACATTTCTTCTGTCTGACTGCATTCTAGAACATTTCTTCTGTATGACTTCATTCTCGAACATTTCTTCTGTCTGACTGCATTCTAGAACATTTCTTCTGTCTGACTTCATTCTCGAACATTTCTTCTGTCGGTCTGCATTCTAGAACATTTCTTCTGTCTGACTTCATTCTAGAACATTTCTTCTGTATGACTTCATTCTCGAACATTTCTTCTGTCGGTCTGCATTCTAGAACATTTCTTCTGTCTGACTGCATTCTAGAACATTTCTTCTGTATGACTGCATTCTAGAACATTTCTTCTGTCTGACTGCATTCTAGAACATTTCTTCTGTATGACTTCATTCTAGAACATGTATTCTGTCTGACTGTATTCTAGAACATGTATTCTGTCTGACTGTATTCTAGAACATTTCTTCTGTCTGACTTCATTCTAGAACATTTCTTCTGTCTGACTGTATTCTAGAACATGTATTCTGTCTGGGGCAGTAACACATTTTCAGTCTGACTGCATTCTAGAACAGAGGAACCTGTGTTGTGGATTCAGAAGAACCTGTGTTGTGGATTCAGAAGAAGCTGTGTTGTGGTTTCAGAAGCTGCATTCTAGAACATTTCTTCTGTCTGATTTCATTCTAGAACATTTCTTCTGTCTGACTGCATTCTAGAACATTTCTTCTGTCTGACTGCATTCTCGAACATTTCTTCTGTCTGACTTCATTCTCGAACATTTCTTCTGTCGGTCTGCATTCTAGAACATTTCTTCTGTCTGACTTCATTCTAGAACATTTCTTCTGTATGACTTCATTCTCGAACATTTCTTCTGTCGGTCTGCATTCTAGAACATTTCTTCTGTCTGACTGCATTCTAGAACATTTCTTCTGTATGACTTCATTCTCGAACATTTCTTCTGTCTGACTGCATTCTAGAACATTTCTTCTGTCTGACTTCATTCTCGAACATTTCTTCTGTCGGTCTGCATTCTAGAACATTTCTTCTGTCTGACTTCATTCTAGAACATTTCTTCTGTCTGACTGTATTCTAGAACATGTATTCTGTCTGACTGTATTCTAGAACATGTATTCTGTCTGACTGTATTCTAGAACATTTCTTCTGTCTGACTTCATTCTAGAACATTTCTTCTGTCTGACTGTATTCTAGAACATGTATTCTGTCTGGGGCAGTAACACATTTTCATTTCACATCTGTGAAGACTCTGTATGTAGACTTTTTGTTTTCTTTTGTTCTACTGTATTATTTACTGTATATTTTGTTTATTCCATGTGTAACTCTGTGTTGTTGTATGTGTAGAATTGCTACGCTTTATCTTGGCCAGGTCGCAGTTGCAAATGAGAACTTGTTCTCAACTAGCCTACCTGGTTAAATAAAGGTGTTCTCAACTAGCCTACCTGTTTAAATAAAGGTGAAATAAATAAATAACAAATAAAAAGACTCTAGACATGGACATAACATGGCCTTGGGATTTTTGCAGTACAAAGACACACCTGTGATAATGCACACAGGAATATTTAAAGACACACGGGTCTATTTTCTTATTTTTAATTGTACCTTTTATTTAACTAGGCAAGTCAGTTAAGAACACACAGGTCTATTTAAAGACACACAGGCCTATTTAAAGACACACGGGAATATTTAAAGACACACGGGCCTATTTAAAGACACACGGGAATATTTAAAGACACACGGGTCTATTTAAAGACACACAGGCCTATTTAAAGACACACAGGCCTATTTAAAGACACACGGGCCTATTTAAAGACACACGGGAATATTTAAAGACACACGGGCCTATTTAAAGACACACGGGCCTATTTAAAGACACACGGGCCTATTTAAAGACACACGGGCCTATTTAAAGACACATGGGCCTATTTAAAGGCACACGGGCCTGTGCTACAGCCAAGAAGAAGCTGTGTTGTGGTTTCAGAAGATGTGTTGTGGTTTCAGAAGATGTGTTGTGGTTTCAGAAGCTGTGTTGTGGATTCAGAAGAAGCTGTGTTGTGGATTCAGAAGAAGCTGTGTTGTGGATTCAGAAGCTGTGTTGTGGATTCAGAAGAAGCTGTGTTGTGGATTCAGAAGCTGTGTTGTGGATTCAGAAGCTGTGTTGTGGATTCAGAAGAAGCTGTGTTGTGGATTCAGAAGAAGCTGTGTTGTGGATTCAGAAGAAGCTGTGTTGTGGATTCAGAAGCTGTGTTGTGGATTCAGAGGAACCTGTGTTGTGGATTCAGAAGAACCTGTGTTGTGGATTCAGAAGAAGCTGTGTTGTGGTTTCAGAAGCTGTGTTGTGGATTCAGAAGCTCTCTCTCTCTCTCTCTCCCAATGTAAGATAGCATACACACGTCATGGTTACCTCATTGATCCCTACAGAGCAACTCCTCCGTGGTGTTCTCCTCTCCTCTCTCCTAACCTCACATAGGCAACAGACATGACTCACATGCTTTGTTAGGCCTCTTTTCTTTTGAGTGGAGCAGACGGGAAGATGGGCCTCTGGTCGCAGTGGGAGACACAAAGAGGTCCACGAGTCATTTCAGCGTTCAACATGCAGTTATCAACGATGAATAACATCGTCCACGTGTTCTCCTCTTGAAAATCAATCCCTCATCAATTAATGAAACATCAATTAATAATTGCATTCAGAAATTATTCATCGTCATTTTCTTTGGGCTCGTCTGGTAACGGCAGTGAATTCCACTCACATGAAGATTCACCCTATAGATCCACCCTATAGATCCATCCTATAGATTCACCCTATAGATCCAT